>NC_047679.1:101944944-102160374 GCF_011762505.2 Arvicanthis niloticus
TCAAAAAGAATAGCATCTGAAAATCATCTTCTCAAAGTAAATAGCCTGGGTTGGCTGTGAGATTATAAATCTTCAACCCCATCAGAAATCCAGATGACTAGTTAATTAAAGATATGGGAAGCACAAAGCGTGGCTTCTAAAACTCAGCCAATTTAAATAGACCACTGAACATCTAGACAGTTCCTTATTTCAAAACGTTGGAGCATCTGGTCTTCAGCCTTCTGGCCCAGGAATCATCTGACAGACCTAGTAATGCAGAATTACTAAGGGCTGATTACTCTGTCTTGGCAGATATAATCAGTCGACTATTCTGCAAGTGTGTTTCTTTTTTGCACACCATTTTGTCTGTAGATTAAAAGAGGCAATTCTTGCCTAGTGGCTGTCATACCACAACTGGTGTAACTCCAAAGATGCTCAATTTCTTCTTAGAATCCAAGACTGGGAAGCTGTCAGGATCAGATAGGTCTCCAATAAAATAAATGTTTATATCAGAATGTTTGTAATGTCAATTCTATGGATTTCTGACGTTTTTGAAAATCAACTATGTAAGGCAATCTGAACAGTTGTCTGTTAATTCCTTTCCACTAATTTTTTTTTGATTAAAAAGGACTGGGTCTAAGCCTTGTATTTCTAAATAAGATATATAGGTACAATGCCTACATGAGAGAAATATATTAATCCCACTTTTGTATTAATAAGAAACTTATGCCAGTGAAAATCCTAAAATTGTATAAAATAAATTCCATATCAATGTAAGAGATTATAATTTCAACCTTGTAACTATCATAAAGATTTCTTACCAATGTAAGATATACCTATTTTTTTTAAAAAACTGGGTCTAAGCTTTGTATTTCTGTATGAGTTATACAGGCACAATGCCTATATAAGAGTAAAATATTAATCCCACTTAATTCCTGAGATTTAGCTCTCTAATTCCCTTCCTGTCTGAAGCTACATTTGCAAAGTATTCCTTAAATTACAACACATGTATAATTTACAAAGTAACCAGAACCATCCACCCCAACATAAGGAACTGGGGTGATGATCTCCTTTTGTCTGCTTCCAGCTGAATTGGGGCAAAGAATTCCCATCTGGGGGCCCAAAGGGAAACAGGAAAATTGGCTTAGTCAAAGGAGAGCTAGCTGGCATCATTTGCCTTGAAGTCACTGTGTACTGAGAAAGTTCATAGCAAAGCTGACACCATAACTGTTACAGTCAGAAAGGTTGGACAGGCAAGCTAGATGTTCTGGAAAAGTTCTGGAAGCAAGTCCTTAAAAGAAGCGGCTTCGATGCAGTTGCAGTAGAATCAAGCACGAAGCTGGAATAGGAGGTCCTAGAGACTCAGAATCCCCGAGTATAAATCATGCTAGGGCTGAGTTTCTCTTCTTTCATCCTGTAACATATAAAACTTAAAAGCAACAGGTAGTTTTATAAAAACATTCACGTGGAACATATAGGGCACACAGCTTTGTCAATGAAGATCAATAAAGAAAGGCCACTGCCCTCTTCAGGTTAGTTTGATTACTTAATCAAACTATATATAACTTATATACATGCCCTCATAAAGGATGGCATGTATTAAGTCATGAGAAATTATTACCCAATTAAATGTTATTGGCTTTGTATTGACATTTTAGTCCCAGCCAGTTAAGTCCATATAAGAGACATAACACCATATATACATCACCCATTTGGTTGGTTGAGTTAGTCTCCCTTTTCTTCTGTGTCGACTAGTGCTTCAGGGGTTCTCCCTTTGTCATTTCTGATCTTTATCATTTTGGAAGGAACCCACAGTTTTTCTTTTCCTGTGGAAACATAAACATAACCTCTCCCCCAGCGTAATACATTTCCCACTTTCCATTCTGACGTCATAATATCCTTAATATAAACAGGTTGATTTAGTTCAGAAGTTTTTTCCACAGTCCAATGTCTCTCAGCAGCTGTGGAGTTTTGTTCATTAGCATTTTAAAAATTTAGAGTTAATAAAGCACTATGTAATCTATCTTTGGGGGTTCTTATTGATCCCTTTTGCCTATTAAGCATCTCCTTTAGAGTTCGATTGGATCTCTCCACAACTGCTTGTCCCGTAGGATTATGTGATATGCCTGTAACATGTTTTATATTATAATATGTAAAAAAAACTTCTCCATCTTATTAGAGGTATATGCTGGACCATTGTCTGTTTTAATTTGTATGGGTATTCCCATAATGGCTATGACTTCTAACAAATGTGTAATTACAGAATCAGCCTTTTCTGATGCTAATGCAGTTGCCCATTGAAATCCTGAATATGTGTCTATAGTATGGTGCACATATTTCAGTTTGCCAAACTCTGTAAAATGAAAAACATCCATTTGCCAAATGTCATTTCTTTGAGTACCCTTAGGGTTAGTTCCTGTAGGCAATGGAGTTTGGTTATATAATGAGCAAGTAGGGCATTGCCTCACAATTTCCTTGGCTTGTTGCCAAGTAATAGAGAACTCTTTCTTTAAACCTTTGCTGTTAACATGATGTTTTTTATGAAATTCTGAAGCCTCTAGCACGCTTCCTATCAATAGCTGGTCGATATCATTATTACCTTGTGCTAGAGGGCCTGGCAGACCTGTATGGGATCTTATGTGTGTTATATATATGGGGTTACTTCTATTTCTAATAATTTGTTGTAGTTGAAAAAATAATGAGGTCAATTCAGAATTATCTTGAATAAGTTCAGCAGTCTCTATGTGTAAAACAACCCTTTCGGCATATTGAGAGTCAGTTACTATATTAAGGGATTCTTGAAAAATCTGACAATACCATGATTATTGTGTATAATTCAGATTTTTGAACTGACTTATAGGGACTCTCAGCCACCTTACTTATGTCTTCTGATTTATATCCTGCCTTTCCTGATTTACTAGCATCAGTGTAAAATGTAGGGGCTCCAGATATCGGAGTTCCTTTTAAAATAGGAGGGATAATCCAATTAGTTCTTTTTATGAACTGAAGCCGCTTGCTTTTAGGATATTTGTTGGTAATCTCTCCCAAAAAGTTACTACATGCTCTTTGCCAATGTTCATCTTGCGCCCATAACGAGGTAATTTCTGCATTAGTAAAAGGTACAACAATTTCAGCCGGGTCCATTCCAACTAATTGTCTAAGTCTCATTTTTCCTTTCAGTATTAATTCAGAAACCTTCTCAACGTAGGTTTTTAACTTTTTACTCTGTTTATGGGCTAAAAATATCCACTCTAGAATATAATCTTCTCTCTGCATAAGAATTCCAGTAGGAGAGTGAGTAGAAGGTAAAATAACTAAGATGCAGGCCATTTTTGGATCAATACGATCTAGATGTGTATCCTGCAGTTTTCTTTCTACCAAGGCTAACTCCTTCTCAGCATCAGGAGTCAATTTCCTAGGACTATTTAAATCTTTATCACCTTGTAAGGTTTGAAATAAATTACTTAGTTCTTGAGTGGTCAAGCCAATTGCTGGTCGCAGCCAGTTTATATCTCCAAGTAGCTTCTGAAAATCATTTAGGGTTCTTAATTGGTTTCTTCTAATTTGTACCTTTTGTGGCTTAACCGTTTGTAGACTTATCTTATACCCTAGATAATTAATAGAATCTCCTCTTTGTATTTTTTGGGGGGCTATTTGCAATCCCCAGCAAGGCAAAATTTTCTTTACTTCATCAAACATTTTTTCCAAGATATTAATATCTGAATCAGCCAACAAAATATCATCCATATAATGATAAATAATTGATTTGGGAAACCTTTTGTGAATTATCTCCAATGGCTGTTGTACAAAGTATTGACACAAGGTAGGACTATTTACTATTTAATATATATATATATATATATATATATATATATATATATATATATATATTTGCTTCCAGATTTGTATTTTTATGTGATTGCTGAGTGTGTGAATGAGATGAGTATGTCTCCACATTTATATCTGGGTTTTTGTGTGTGTGTGTTCTTTCCTTGGCTCTTTTCATTATATTTGTTTGATTTTTCCTATTATCATTCATTTGTTTATAATTTATCTTACTTTATTTTGTTATCTCTTGGATGCCTGTGTTTGTTTTCTAAAGAGGGATAGAACAGGGATGGATCTGAATTGAAAGGTAGGGGTAGAAGAACTAGGAGGAATAGAAGAAGAAAAAATCATAATAGAAATATATTTATATGAAAAATATTTCAGCAATTGAAAAGTATTTCTGTAAAAGGGTCATTTTTTTACATTGTGATTCTCTTCCTATATCATGTCTTCTGTGTTATTTAATAAATACATAGCTACATGTTTTGTTGGGAACAAGCATAATAGACAGGTAGCACAGACAGGCAAGAGGGAAAGATCAGACACACACAACAGACAGCTGATGATTTCTTTCTTATTTCTCTCATGATTATGAGCAAAGCATTTGTCTCTTCAGTATATTGCTTTATTCTGTGACTAAATGAAGGCTCTGTTCAACCTATTACACAGGCTTTAACTGATGGCAAGAGTTCATATTTTCAAAGAAAATTACATTAATAATTGTGAAACATAATTTATAAGAATTATATCTCTACATCCAAAACTATTACAAAGTAGTTCAAATACTTTATAGAAAATCACCTGAAATATGGCAGAGAATTCTAAGAAAATTTCTGGGTAGTATTCAGCAATGGGGGCTGTGTGAAAGATGTGACTATGATATTAGATATACTAATTAGCTATTACCACATGACAAATCTTCCTCAAACTCAAAACTCAAAAGATGAATCCTTTATTCTAGCTGTACTAGACTTTTATGTCACCTGAATTTTCTATATCAAAATTAGCAACATTTGAATCTAAAGTAGGGCTTGGATGAAGGTCTGCAGCACGTGTCTTTGTCCTTCATGAACTAATTAGGTAATTGAGTGCGAATTCTGTTCATGATCATGGCAGAGGTACATGAATAACTAATCTCAAGCAGATATGCACATTAAGGGCGTTTGTAGCAGAATAGCAGGCAACATTTGATTGACTCAAACAAGCCGCAAGAAATTGAGATATATTTTCTGTGTCATGGAACCATCATAAGGGTGTAACCATAATACTACTAAAAGGTAGCAAAAAGCTATAATAATAAGTAATTCTTTCTAATGTAATAAGGGTTTCTGAGAAACAACAGTGAAAACTAGAGCCTATTTTGAAGTACACATAAGGACATGGGTATAAAAAGAAATATAAAAATTATAAAAATTACAGGGAGAAGAGTTAAGACATGTGACCCTAAACTACCTTATTCATATTTCTTATTTTTGAAGATAATTATTGGGATAATTTATCATCTCTTTACTTGTTTCCTTAATTGCAGAATCTGAACCAACACAAGGTTGTATCAATACTCCCTATTTTGTAGTTTTAGCATAATTCCTAGAGCCTTCGTAGAATCATGTCTAAGGTGAGTCTTGGCAAAAAGCAAATTAAATCACACTGCCTTTAAACAGCATTCACATTCATGCATATGCTGTTCTTTTCTATTGTGCCTAAATAAAACAAGGTACAATATATGAGCAAGTTACTACATGATTTGGTGACATATCAAAATAAATAACGTAGGTTTTCTTAGGTGCAAGCTTTTCATGACTCTAGAAAATATAATTTGTTACTCAAGCTATAGATTGCCTGATATGATCCTTTAGACAAAGACATGAAGACAGGGTACTGGAAATGGTTAAGAGCAATGGATACTCTTCCAGACAACCTGAGTTCAATTCCCAGCATGTACATAGTGGCCTACAACCACCTATAACTTTAATTTTGGAGTTGCTGAAGCCACCCTGTGGCCTCCACTTGCACTAGGCATACATGTGGTACACAGACATGCATATAGATAAAACATCTATAAACATACAGTAGAATAATATTTTTTTTGAAAAATAGAAATCATTATTAACAAGGCTGTGAATCCAAGAAGGAAGGACATCTACAAAAGACAAGAGCCTACAACAAGATGAGTTAGAAGTTCCCAGATAAAGATCTCATATCGATAAGCATAGGCTGTACCTAGGTCCTCCACATATATGTAGCAGATGTGTAGCTTGATCTTCACACAAGTCCCCAACAATTGGAGTTGAGGCTGTCCCAGAATCAGTTACCTGCCTGTGGAATACCTTTCCCTACCTGAGCTGCCTTGTCTGGACTCAGAGGGAGAGGATGTGCCTAATCCTGCCTTGACTTGATGTGCCAGGGTTGGATGTTACCTAGCAGGTGGGCTTCTGCTTTCTCAGAAGATAAGGGGAGGAGTATAATGGGAGAGACTGGGAAAGAATAGGGGGAAAGGGTGATCAAGAGGAGAGGATAACCAGGATGTAAAATGAATAAAAAATAAATGAGAAGGAGCAACTGAGAGGCATAAAAGTTATTATCTTTCACAAGTCAGTATTACTGACATACACTTAAGAGAATAGGGATTTTTATTCACATTACCTCTACTCATATGTTTAGATACACACCACTTTCTTCTCATTTCACAGATAATGCAACTAAAGTTCATCATGTTAAATGAGTGGTCCAGGTTTATGCCACAAAGAATACAATAAAAAATTAGCCCTTGTTGAAACTTTATAAGTATATATATATAATTTTTATATAACTTTTTATATATTGGTACAACTGGCAGTTGTGGACTTTTTTGGAGTTAGTATGAACATTAAACTGGAGAGAAATGGTATCTTTAAGTCCTTATCTGAAGTCTCTATTATTTAATCACAGCTTGCTAATACTATATAAGAACAAAATGTTTGAGAAAATCATCACACAATAATGAAATGAGAAGGGAGATGAGAAGCAGCAAATAGAGAAACTGGGAGAAGAGATGTAGCCCAACATGCAAAAGAAATGCTTTACAACATCAAAAATCAGTTCTTAGTCAGCCACACTGGAGCCTTGGAAAGAACTAATAGAGACCTAAGGCAGGATGCTTAATACCATTGGCTGGCCACTCAGCCCTTCTTTGAAAGCATTTCTGTCAGAGGATATTTCTTTTATAAGCCCTTTATGTAGCTATTGGTACAACTGGCTCCTCTGGCCTTTCAAACGAATGGGTAAGCAGTGTAAATATTAAACTAGAGCAAGATGGCATTGTATGAACTCTATGTTTGTTCCTCTGCTGGCCCACTGAACACTAATGTTTGCACAAGGAACTGTTTACAACTGCTTACTCTGATCCTCTCAGCAAAGAGCATTAGGAGAGTAGTGTTTGTGTAAGGAAGCCACCATATTGGGTCCCTTCAAAATGAACATCTGATATACTTCTGCTTTTTCTTGAAAACTACAATGCTTTTGTTTTAAGCTTATAATAACACTATTTCTCCCTCCCTTTCCTCCATCCAAACTCTCTCCTAGTTACCTCTCCACTATACTTCAAATTCATGGTTTCTTTCACTAATTGTTGATATATATATATATATATATATATATATATATATATATATTCCTAAATATAAACTATCAAAATCCATATGATGTTACTTGTTTCCCAAGCTGACTATTAAATTGGTACAATCTTCCTTGGTGATGACCACCTCTTCTGCTCCTCGATTTCCTCAGTTGCCTATAGTTCTTTGTGTAGGGTTGAGGTCTCATGGGCTTTTCCCATAGATTTTGGCATATCCATTGGTATTGTACTTGTCAGTTTATATTTGGGCTGTCTTGTTACTGATAATTTGGGGGTGTAGCTCTTAATACTACTAGGAGACCCAATCTCACAGCTAACTCCCTGATCCTCTACTTCTTACAATCTTTCTTCCATCTCTTATTCACTTATGAGCCTTGGGTATAGGTAGATTTTCAGATGTATCCACTGGGACTTGGCTACCCATCTTCAAGGATACTCTCTTTGCAACAGACCAAGATGGCTTTTGAGAAGACTGGAAGAGGGGCGAAAAACAAATAATAAATTTTATGGTAAACCTCTCTGTAAGCCAACTTGATATCTACTGGGAATTTCTGATTTTAGAGGAATTAGCTAGCAAAAAAGTATTTTGTTTATTTGTATTTTGCTTACAAACAAGGGTCTGTCTAATCACATGTTTAAGTGATCTGAGCCTCACAGTGGCCAGGCATTTATTAACTGATTTCAGGAATATGCTCATTTAAACATAAAATTCAATACTTAAAATTCAGTCTTTCAAATTGAAAAACATTTTGATCTCTGTCAAAATCCATTGATGGTGGAAAAGTTGTCAGTTAACTTTTTAATTATCTTTACTGCTAGAGACTCTTAAAATCTAAAGCCTAAATTAAAAGATGTACACACAAAAGGTCCATCAGGTCCACCATATCTGTGACTCTTCAACTCTGCTCTAATACTGCAAAATTATACTTAGTATTGTACCTGTGGCAGTAGTCCAACAAAAATCTATTAATACAACAAAAGAAAAAGAAATTAGGAATCAAATTTTGTTGATCTTAATAGAAGTTCTTTGAACAAAGATGTTGAGATCCAGGGGCAGGAAAAGATCAGTGTCACGAATTATTATGAATTCTATAAATATCTGCAATTTATGAGAAAAGACCTTCATAAAGAGCAGAGACTTTTGTTGTACAGAGTACATTCTTGAAGAGAAATAAATATTATTATCATTTACCATACTTTCACAAAGAATGATAACCTGGCAAACAATAAAACAAGAGGAAGCATTTACCTCTTCCTCACCTGCCTCTTAGCCTGGTCATTTTCAAAAGCACAGTTACCTGGAATCTCTCTCCTCTCAAATTCTTTCACCATCTTCCTAGAGAGATATTTTGTTTCCCATTTTTATTCATCATTTTATTCCATTTATTTCTTTCCATTAGCATTGCATTTGAATTACGGATAAACATACATTTGCCACTAATAGGTTGAGTTTAAGATTTTACTAATTCTCAACCTGATCCTGGCTAATGAAAATAAAATGATGTACTTAGAGCTAATGAGCCTATTTGTGTTCCACCATACACAAAGTCTATTTTTCATTCTCTTAATACAGGAATAAAGTTATTACAAATATACAGTGATATGTTGATCAGAATCTGCTTGACTAAATGATAGCATAAATACCAGAGTGAAGGAGGGGGTGGGGTAAAACTTGAGATAAACATACATTTGCCACTAATAAAAGTAAAAATAGAGATCAATAAAACATGTTATATAGACAATTGAATATTTTAAAAGTCTAGCACTAAAATATTAAAAATATGTGTACTTTTCATGAAGTTCCATTTATTAATTTTTGATCTTTGTGCTCAAGCTGTTGATGTTCTGCTCAGGAAGTTGTCTCCCATACCAATGCATTCAAGGATATTTTCTATTTTCTCTTTTATTAGATTTAGTGTTTCTGGTTTTATGTCGAGGTCTTTGAACTACTTGAACTTGAGTTTTGTGCAGAGTAATAAATATGAATCTATTTGCATTCTTCTACATGCAGAAATCCAATTAGACCAGCACCATTTGGTGAAGATGCTTTCTTTTTTCCATTGTATGGTTTTGGCTTCTTTGTAAGAAAAAAAAAGTGTGTGTGTGTGTGTGTGGCTTTATTTCTGGGTCTTCAATTTGATTCTGATCCCACTGATCCACATGTCTGTTTTCATGACAATACCATGCAGGTTTTATTATTATTGTTCTGTAGTACAGCTTGAGGAATGGTGATACCTCCACAAGTTTGTTTACTGTACAGGATTATTTTAGCTATTCTGGGTCTTTTATTTTCCTATATCTAATTGCTCTTTCAAGGTCTGTAAAAAATGTTTTGTGATTTTGATAGTGGTTACACTGAATCTGTAGATTGCTTTTAGTAAAAAAAAAAAATGTCCATTTTTACTATGTTAATTCTACTGATCCATAAGCATGGGAGATATTTTTCTCTTCTAATATCTTCTTAAGTTCCTTTCTTCAGAGATTTGAAGTTCTTCTCATATAGGTCTTTAACTGACTTCATTTGAGTTACCTCAATATTTGATGTTTATGGCTATTGTGAAAGGTGTTGTTTCCCTAATTTCTTTCTCAGCCAATTTATCATTTGTATAAAAGGGATGGATAGGGGAAGAGGGGTAGGAAGAGGTGGAGGAGAGGGCTGAGAAAGATAATGGAGACCATTTGGGGGCATCTCTGGGATGGAGGAGGCTCCCAGAAGTTTATGGGGTAAGGCTAGTTCAGACTCCTAACAGCAGGGGATATGGACCCTGAAGTGGCTACCTCATGTAGCCAGGTGGGACTTCCAGTGGAGGGAGGGAAACACAAACTTATGAAGAAAACCTGTAATTCCAAATGTACCCTGCCTTTAAGAGGTTCAGGGATAAAGATGGAGCAGAGATTGAAGGAATGACCATCTAAGGACTGGCAGAACTTGAGACCTTCCCTATGGGAGAACGCCAACCCGACATTTTAATGATACAGTGTTATGCTTGTGGACAGGAGTATAGGATAACTGTCTCCTGAGAGGCTTCATCCAGCAGCTAATGGAAACAGATGCAGAGACCCAGATTGAAACAATAGGCAGAGCTCAGGGAGCCTTGCAGAAGAGTGGTACTGGAAGGAGAAGAGGGGTCTGTGATCAGGTTATAATGTGAATAAATAAATTAATTGAAGAAAACTATGTATAATAACTATAGAACCACTGTGAAAATAAGTATGAGTATGATCATTTTTTTCCAGAAAGCTGAGAATCTACTTCAACATCCAGTTTTACTATTCTTGGACATATATCCAAAGGATGCTTCATTATACTACAGAGACACTTGTTCAACCATGCTTGTTGCTACTCTATTTACAATAGCAAGAAATTGAAAACAACATGATGTCCTTCAACAGGCATCAGGATCAAGGGAGCTGGAGGCATCAAGGACACCACAAGAAATCACACAAAGTCAACTAACCTGGGACTGTGCGGGCTCACAGACACCAACTCACTAACCATGGGCTGGGCCTACACTGCCTCACATATACAGCAAATATGTAGCTTGTCCTTCATATGAGTCTCCTAACAGTTGAAGCAGAGTCTATCTCTGAGTCTGTTGCTTGCCTTTGGCTCCCTTTCCCCTAGCTGGACTGCCTTGTCTCGTCTCAGTAGAAAAAGATGTGCTTAGTCTTGCTAGGAGTTGATGTGCCAGGGTGGGTTGTTAAGAGAAGAGGAGGGGGAAGGATGGGATACAGTAGTACTGGAAGGAGAGGAGGGGGTCTGTGATCAGGTTATAATGTGAATAAATAAATTAATTGAAGAAAACTATGTATAATAACTATAGAACCACTGTGAAAATAAGTATGAGTATGATCATTTTTTTCCAGAAAGCTGAGAATCTACTTCAACATCCAGTTTTACTATTCTTGGACATATATCCAAAGGATGCTTCATTATACTACAGAGACACTTGTTCAACCATGCTTGTTGCTACTCTATTTACAATAGCAAGAAATTGAAAACAACATGATGTCCTTCAACAGAAAAAAATGGATAAATGTGCTACATTTACACATTGAAATATTAGTCAGCTGTCAAAAAATAACATCATAAAATTTGTTGGTAGCAAGATAGAACTAGAAAACAATATCCTGAGTGAAATAACCTAAACCCAGAAAGATAAATATGGTATGTATTCACCTATATCTTGATATTAGCTGTGAAATGATAACCAATCTACTGTCCATAGACCCAGAAAGATTAAACTAGTTTGAGTGTAGATGTACATGAATCTCTCTGGGAAAGGAAAATACAGTAAATTTTATGGGCGGACAGTGTCCAGTGGTAGGAGAGGAAGAAGAATAAGAGGATCAGATTGGAAGGGGAGGGGAGATGAGAGTGAGGTAGGGCATGTAGGGAGTGCATCTAGAACTTAAAAGCATTTTAGAATCATTTAAAGAGTCGTATGAAAACATAGTACAATAGAAACTTTCTAGAATATATGAAGGTGATCCTATTGAAGTCTCCAAATAATGAGAAAGACAGAACCTCTATTGGCCATCTCTTGTCACCGAAGTACTGGGACTTTCATTGCTAGGATTGGGTTTCATCCCATTGAGTTGTTAGCCAAAAGGTTCCCATGGAAATCCCTAAAGAACCCAGGTTCTTGCCAAGACAAAAGTTTGCTCCCCATCAACTGGCCACAAGACTCCATTGCTGAAGAGAACACCCACACAACACATTGAACATGGAAGGGTTGAGCTGGTGTCTACATAGAGCCCTTATTCTCACATTCTGCTCATTGTCTCTGACATAGTAAGGTATTCTGCAGGCTATCCAAAGAGAAAACTAAACATACCTAACCACAAAACATTTGATCTACAACTGTCCTGCCTGCAAAATATGCTAAGGTAATGGTAGCCCAAACCTGTGGGAGTAACCAACAAATGTCTGATTTGACTTAAGGCACAGTCCATGAGATGGAACCCGTATATGGCACTGCTTGTGTAACCAAGACCCAGATTCTCGATAGCCCAGAGACAAATACTACTGGTCTAAAGAATAACAAAAAATGTATATTCTCCTATACTCATAGATACCATTATCACAGAGGCTTCCTCCTGTAGAAGATGGGAATAAATACAGAGACTCACATCCAGATATTTTACAGCTCTAAATAGGCTATATCCATCAAATCACTCTCATCAGAGCTCAGTGAACCCTACAGAAGAGGAAGTAAAGAGAATGCAAGAGTCAGAGAGGATGGAGGACTTTTGGAGACCAAGGCCCTCAATGTTGGCTATTCATGCTTTTTTAGTGACAAGGTGGGACTCTCTTTGTAAACTTTGCAAACCCTCAATGCCATGCTTCACCGGAGGAACTTCAGCAGCCATAACCCTCCACTAGACATCTCTGTCATAAAGGTCTCTATCCCAGGGCTCTGTAACAATCACAAAGGTCATCTCCAGCCCCGCAGCAGGACCCTCCTTCAGATCATGTTAATTTTAGGTGAAAGGTCTGAACAAAATCAACCAATCCCCCGAATAGGAAATCCCACCAATCCCTGAACTTCCCAGAAAATCCACCAGTCCCTGAAAACAAAAATCTACCAATCCTTAAACAGGAAAACCTACCAATCTCTGAGCTCCCCCAAGTCAGGACTTAAAATCCCACTCATCTTCACCCTGGAAATCACCAACCTATGAAACTCTATCATCCAAGTGACCCATATAAGCACTGCCCTTTCTCCAATTCCTTGCTGCTCACTACCAGGAGCAGACCGGATTCAACCTTCTCCCTAAACCCTCCAATAAATCTTTCATGAGATTTGCTGCCTGATGTGACTCTCTCATCAGAAGAAGATAAGAAGCAATGAAGAGAAGAGAAAAAGCAAAGAAGGAACAGGACTGAGAATACCCTCTCCCCTGAGAGCTGCCATGCTTCTGTTGAGGATGCTTCCTCTCAGATCTATGTGGTTCCTGGCTCCCATGTCTTAGGATGCCCTTCCATTAGGACACTGTCCCACCCCAGAGCTGTGTGGATCCTTACCTTTCCATCTGAGCGGGAAATCTAATAAAAGTCTGAGTAAACCGAACATGTATCATATAAATTCACAGAGACTAAGACAACAAGAACAAAGCCTACATGAGTCTGCACCAGGTAGTCTGCTTATATATTAAAGCTTTCAGCTTAGTATTCTTATGGTATTACTGAGTGTATGAATGAGTGGATCTTTGATTCTTGTGTCTACACTTGGGGTTGTTTTCCTTCTGTTAGATTGCCTTGTTCAGCCTTGGTATGATGGCTTTGTTTTTATCTTATCATATTTTATTTTTGATGTTTGGTTGTCTCCTAGAAGCCTGTCAATTTTTTCTAATGAAAAACAGAAAGGAAGTTGATCCAGATAGAAGAAGAGGTGTGTAGAAATTGGGAGGAGTAGAAGCAAGGGAAACTGTATTCAGATTTTACAATGTATGGGAAAAATGTACATTTAGTAAAAAAAAAAAAAAAAGAAAGAAAAAGAAAATCAGAAAATTAATACTCCAAATTTCAACCCTAAGAAGCAAGAGTATACTGTATACTAACAATAAATTAATAATAAATAATTAATAGTTAATAGTATATTGCTATTAATTAAACAGTATTAATTAATTAACGGAACTTTAACTCCAAAATAAACATAAGAAGGAAATCTCACATCATCTGAGGAACGTCAAATGATTAGACAGCACCTAAAGAAATGTTCAACATCCTTAATCATCAGGGAAATGCAAATCAAAACAACCCTGAGATTCCACCTCACAACAGTCAGAATGGCTAAGATGAACAACACAGGTGATAGCAGATGCTGGTGAGGAATTGGAGAAAGAGAAACACTCCTCCATTGTTGGTGGGATTGTAAACTGGTACAACCACTCTGGAAATCAGTGTGGTGGTTCCACAGAAATTGGACATAGTATTGCCTGAAGACCTAGTTATGCCACTCCTGGGCATATACCCAAATGATGCTCCAACATACAGCAGCAAACACTCTTAACTGCTAACCTATCTTTGCAGTTTCTCCAATAAAAAGTACTTTAAAAAAGAAATTAAATCCAGTTTTGCAGTGAGCAACGAGAAAACGGAGAGGGCTTAGATGGGGAATAGAGGAGGGAGGGTAATACAGAGAAAGAGCTATGGGGAGGAATAAATAAAATTAAACATATTTTGAGAAAGCCAGAGGAAATTCATTGTTTATATTTATATTTATATTTATATTTATATTTATATTTATATTTATATTTATATTTATTTTAAAACAATCATATAGATGGGAATCGGAGACTTCCCTTTGAATATTAGGCAAGGAGTTCAAGGAAATCCAAACAATATAAGCTATTGGCATTGGCTTTGGTTGCCTTTCAGAACTTGAAGATAAGTCCAACTTTCTTTAGGCACCACATAATCCATACAAAGCATTTGAAGAAATTGAATGGAACTGACATGGAAGCCTCATCCCTGAGGAATATCTCATATTATGCTAAAAGGTGTTATTCAAGATGCCAAGGGAGGCAAACAAAATCAATAGTCCTACCCAACTATGAGTTTCAACAATGACCAGCATGGCAAGTTATTCTCAAAGGTGAAATTATGACACTTTTATTAGGGAAGAGAGGAGCTAAACCACAGCTGTCTGATTATTCTCAGGGCCTCCTTAACAGGATGGAGTTCATGTCTACTACTACATATATAGCCATCTACCTGTGATCAGTGGATGGATATTCCCACCTGAGTTAATGTATACAAGATATCCCATGGAAACATGATCTCAAGCCATCATATTCTAGGCAATCCTTCACTGAGATGATCTTCCTAGACTAATATAGATTGTGTTGAGATGACAATTAAAACTGACAAGCAGAAATGTATATAAGCATATTAAAATATAATTGGCATAATTTGTTTTTAGAGACATGTGATTAAAGGAACGATGAGATATTGATATATATTATAGTGGTTAAAATAGACATGCACATAATATGACAGTACCAAATAATGATGAGAATTCAGGGATACAAAATAGTCCAGCCACTTCGAAGGAGAGTATAGTCAATTATAAAACTTAATATGTAACCCAGACATTTTGTTCCTTAGTATTTATTAAGTAATTTGAATAATGTATAACCAGAAACATTTGCATGTAATATTCTTTTTAAAAAACTGGAAGCAAACACGATGCCATTCCATATATGGATAGATAAATAATCTACACTGTACACCGAAAATTAAATAATAGAGTATTCTATAAATCCATACAACATTATGGGTAAATCTCCGACATGTAATTTGAAATAAACAAATCATAAAACTCCATATCTCGTATGGTTCCACTTTTATGATGTTCAGGAAAAGATCAATGGTTTCAAGAGTCTTTCAATCAGGAGAAGGTTGTATAAGCAAACAGAATTTGTTTTCAGGGTAGTGAATTCAGTTATTGAAGTAAAGAACTTATGACAATGTGACTTGTTAAAACTCAAAGAATCGTATAACATAAAGAATAAATCCCAATGCATATAAATTAAGGAAAACTTACTTTGTGGATTTGAGGATCACAAAATGTAAAGAACAGCAATGTGTCAGGAACCTCAGGGAAGAATAAGAGAGCTGTACACCTTGATCTTGTTACCTTCAGAAGTGAATGGGGTCTGTAAGACTAATATCACTGCAGTCTAGTTATAAAGGTATATCCTATGGTAGTGTGGGTTATTTCTAACACTTCTGTACATTTATACTGAGGTGGCATAGGATTTTATTATTAGAAAGACAGACTACAGACAAGTTAGGTAAGGATGCTCAAATGAATCATGCTGTAACAAATAAAAATCAGTGATAACAGAAACACATTAAAGATCACATTATATAAAATGAGAAGTAAATATTAAATACATGTTATATATGAATTAGTATATGCACATCTATTAGTTGAAACGGCATAGATGTTGTCTAAATACAGTGGATACTAGAGTTACAAATCTGGTCTTTGTTTTAAATATCATTGTCTAATAAAATAAGACATGTCCACTAGAAAAATGAGTGATTCAAGATCTTTGATGAAAAATGGAGAAAATGAGCCCAGACATTTTAAACACCAAAGATTAAGGCAGTCCTCACATATACAAGCACAGAAATGAGTATATCTAAATAGCATACCAACCAATAAAAGAGCTTACAATGAGTACATGTGGCTCAAATATAGCCACAAAATAAATGAGTTGACACATTATGCTATTGACCCATACCATCCAGCCTAATAACTGGAGTGTACATTTATGAAATGTATTTTCACATTTAGTCTTTCAGATCCCATTCACTGCTAAATTTACTGAAATAAGGATATGTAGTTCTCATTGTTTTCATAAATGATTATAAACCAAAATATAAAATGAATATCAATAAATCCATGCACATATAAACAAGAGGTTGAGTAACTGTGTTAAGGAAAGAGAACAAATATTCTAGGCAAGACTTTAAAAACTAGATACACGATTCTCAATAATTAGAACATAAATTCTCTACCTCACTTTGGGACTGCACAAAATAACTTCCTTTTAAACAGAATACCATAGAAAATGATGAGAATAATTTTTCTTTTATTATATTTCTATTATTTAAAACAATTTAAATTTAAATACATTTTGATCAAATTCTTCCCATCTCCCAATACTCTTTACCTCACTACCCACCCAACTTTAAGTTCTCTATCAGAAAACAAACAAAAGACCAATACAATAATAACTACCTTTCAAACCAAAAAAAATATAAAATAATACTCACACAAAAAATAATAAGCCACCAAACTGTAACTAAATAAAAGTACACAATAATAAAAGTAGAGTTCATTATATACTGGTCAACTAGTCCTGAACTTGCATCCTGTCATGGAGTGGTTGATACATCCACTGTTACTAAATTGAAGGAAACTAGTTTTCTCTTTCCTGGCAGGTATAAATGATATTTCTGTTGATAGCCTTTACCCTAATGCATCAGTTCCCAACCTGTGGGTCACTACTCTTTTGCGGGTTGAATAACCCTTTCACAAGAGTTGGATATCAGGTTCTCTGCATATTAGATATTTATGTTATGATTCCTAACAGTTGCAACTTTATAGTTATGAAGCAGCAACAAAAATAATTTTATTGTTGTGACTCACGACAACATATGAGACTGTATTTAACATAAGAGACTGTATATAAATGCCACCGCATTAGTAAGGTTGAGAACTACTGCTTTAGTGGCAAGATATAACAAAATAAAATATAATAAGGAAAAACCCAAACTATCATATAAAAGTTGGACAAGACAAACCAACAGAAGAAAATGAGCCTAAGAAAAAACATAAGAATCATCCTCACACATTTACAAATTCAGGAATCCCATTAAAAAACATTAAACTGGAAGCCTATATATGCAGAGGCTCTAGTTCAGACCTGTGAAGGCCCACTGAATGCTGATTTAGTCTCTGTGGGTTCATATGAGATTTACTCATGTTGATTTAGAGGTGCTTTGTCTTAGTTGGGTTCCATTGCTGTGAAGACACACCATGGCCAAGGCAACTCTTGTAACAGACAACATTTAATTGGAGCTGGCTTACTGGTTCTTTTTGAGGATCAGTCCATTATCATCATAATAAGAAACACAGGGGCATCTAGGCAGACATGGACTGGAGAAGATGGGAGTTCTACATTTTCATGCAAAGGAAATCAGGAGCAGAATGTCTTCCAGGAAGCTTCAAGAAGGATCTCAAAGACCACACCTTGAGTGACACAATTCCTCCAATAAGACCACACCTACTCCAACAAGGCCACACCTCCTAACATTGCCACTCCCTTGCCCAAGTATGTACAACACACAACAGTCTTGTTCTCTTGGCGTCTTCCATCTCCTCACGCTCTTAAACTTTTTCTGCCTCCTTTTTCTCCATGTTTCCTGAGCTCTGATAGGAGGAATTTGATAGAGACATCCCATTTAGGGATGAATGTTCAAGGTCTCTTATTCCATAATATTTTACTGGGGGTCTCTATATTTATTCCTATCTTCTGCAATAGAAAATTTTAAGATAAACCCTACTTCAGCAATATTAACATGTGTGATATTGAGTTCTATATATCAGTTGAATCTTTCTATGATGTGGTAAGAATGGCATTGTACTCTGTGATCTCTGCTGCCCCCCAAAACCTATATTCACAATGTTTTCAAAGAAAATACAGTAGCTAAATTTTGGTGGGAGCACTTGCAGATTCTACCTTTCAGTTTGAAAGGATTTTGAATGAAAGGTACTAAGTTCCTAGACACCGGGAATAAGCTTCAAATTGCTGTTGCACAGTAGGATAACTACAGTTCAAAGTCACTCATATTTGCTAACATTTGTATATTTTTAAGTGTGCTACATTTTAAATGTTTCTATCACAACTACATGTATTCAGTGATGGATATGCTAATTTGCTACATTAAATCATTATACAATAGATATGAATATTAAAATATCACTTTATGCCTCATAAAGATACACAGCTATTATATATGTTAGCTGTTTCTTAAATAAAGTTTTATTCATGGTCAAGAAGAGTCTTATCCAGCATGGTGGAGCCTGTGTGTAGGAGGCTGAGGTAGAAGGATCATGTTTATGTTCAAGGTCAGACTGTACTTATTGAGATCCTATCTTAAAGAGAGATCCTTAAGGAAACCATGAGAACAAAATATTATGATATTTTTGACAGACTCTGAGAACAGAAAAATAGTATTATTAATAGCTAAGGAAATCCAAATCATGTATGAGTTTAGTTAATAATAATAATATGCTAATTTCAGTTCATTGTCAAAAAGCAATGTGACATAAACTTTATTTAAATAGACACTAGTTATTTATAGTTGCTGGGTATTGAACCCAGTACCTCATTCATAATAAGCAAGTATTATGTAACTGAGCTTTATCCTTATCCCTTGACAAATATACCACATTAAAATTAATAATTGGACATAGCATTACCTTAGGATATAGCTATACCACTCCTGGGCATATACCCAGAAGGTTCTCCAACATATAACAAAGACATATGCTCTACTATGTTCATAGCAGCCTTATTTATAATAGCTAGAAGTTGGAAAGAACCCAGATGCCCTTCAACAGAGGAATGGATACAAAAATGTGGTACATTTACACAATGGAGTATTACCCAGCTATTAAAAATAATGAATTCAAGAAATTCTTACGTAAATGGATAGAACTAGAAATTTTCATCCTGAGTGAGTTAACCCAATCACAAAAGAACACACATGGTATTTACTCTCTGAGAAGCAGATGTTAGCCCAAAAGCTTAGAATAGCCAAGACTCAACAAACAGACCACATGAAGCTCATGAAGAAGGAAGACAAAGTGTGGATACCTCAGTTCTACTGAGAAGAAGTAACAAAAATACTCAAGGGAGCAAATATGGAAACAAAGTGTGGGACAGAAACTGAAGGAGGAGCCATCTGGAGACCATTCCACCTGGGTATCCATCCCAGGTACAGTCACCAAATGTAGACAGTGTTGTGGATGCCAGAAAGTGCATGCTGACAAGAGCCTGATATAGCTGTCTCCTTAGAGGTCTGCCAAAGGCTGACACATTCAGAGGCTAATGCTCACAGCTAATCACTGATCTGATCAAAGGTTTCCTAATGGAGAAGTTAGAGAGAAGACTGAAGGAGCAGAAATGGTTTGTAACCACATGAGGAAAGCAACAATACCAATCAACCCGAGCCCCCAGAGGGGATAGGTGGGACACATCCTCATAGAAGCATGAGGAGGGGTGATGGGATAGAAGGTTCCTGGGTGGTGAGGGGAAGGGGAGTTAGGGGATAAAATCTGAAATGTAAATATAATATCCAATAAAAATAAATTTTAAAAATTAATAATAGCAGTGGATATAGAGTAATTCTAATAGTTGTACAATTTTTATCTATCTAAAACTACTTTGAAATTATTTTTTGTTAATTACTATTTTAAAATGAAAACTTTATTCCAACATGTATATTCTTGGTCTCAAGTGCCACCATTACAGCACAAAGAACCATTATACCTTAGGTCTTGTTTTATAAAGAGTTCACCTGTGTGTATTCTATTTAAAAATGCTACTTTCTCATTTAACACATGAAGAGAGTGTTTTGACACTAAAGAGAAAGCCAGATACTATGGGGGCTGACACAGTCAGGGTAGAGGTAAGTAGGTTACTTCACCAAAGGGTACCAATTCTTCAGACTCATCCCTGTTTGTGAAAATCTACAGACTAAATGGCATAAAAAGAAAAACTGGAGCAGGTCCAACTTGAATGTGGAGAGAAGGGTCTGTCTGTTTTTGCTAGCTCTTACCTCAAGGGCCTCAGCATGGAGTCCTAGGACTTCTAGAAGCTCTCTCTCAGAGCAGTTCACAACATCTTAAATTAAAAGCTGTCCTTCCCTGGCGATTTATTGCTTTAGCCCCTTACAAGTAATACTGGAATCTCAGTAACACTTGACATTATTTTGTCACAAGTTAAAAGAAGGCTGAGAAAAAGTGTTTAGGAAGTAGGTAATTATTTTTAAAAAATGGAAAACAAACTCATATGCCTTGCCTCACAGACATGTTCCAACACACACCTGGGTTCTGCTTGGTATATATAGGTGAGTTTTCACTGAGCCAAATCAACATGTTTGTAAAAGCATCCAAAGATAAGAGTGAGATAATCGATTTTTATCAGAAAGTGGTGTTTTCTCCTTTGGTTTACTATCAGATTGGAATTGTTATATATCTTCCTCTCCTAGATTCTCAGTGTGATATGATTCCTCAGCATGAAAAAAAGGTTCTATCTCCTTCTCTACTTTTTTTTATTAAGCAGCTAAATATATACTTATAAGTAATTTAAAAACAGATAATACGCATCTTTATTGGCTTGCCATTGTCACGTGTTTTCCTTAAATCAACAATTTATTCTGGTTAATACCTTCATTCTGCAAGCAATACATATGTGACATTCTATAGGTTTTGAACAGATGATCCATTTAGAAGCAGAGACAGACTCACTCCCCCCTACACACAGAGAGAGAAAGAGAGGAGGAGAAACAGAGAGACAAAGAGACAAAGACAGAGACAGAGAGAAATGAAAAAGAAAAGACAAATTCCAAAATTTGTTATTGCTTTGAAATTATTATCATAACTTTGTGAATGTAATTTTCAGGCTCAATAGGTGAAGGCATTATTTACCTTGAAAATTTGGTAACCTGTATCCTGAAATTCTAGAACCTATGTAGGGTAGAAGAAGAGAACTGGCTTCACAATGTTGCTTTCTGGTACATATCAAGGCATGGGTACCCACAGACAAAATAACAATTTCTAAAATATAATTTTCAAGCTATACTTCACACCTCCTGAACTTCAGTTCCTTTAAGTAGGACTTAGGAAATAATATATTTAAGCAGCGCTATAATTCTATATTTAAGTAAATCAAACAATAACCCAACTAATTCCAGAAATTCTGATGATGAACCAGTGGTGAAATCGTCAACAAGTATACCCACAGGCTAGAGATTAGTTATCAAGACATCACAGCCACATTGAGTGACTCCATAGGGTGAAGTATTGCAGAAGAGCTCAGTAGTATGTTCACAGAGGAGAGGTAGGTAATAATTTTTTGATGTTATATGGCTAGTTGGATAATGAAAGAAGCAAGAAGACCAAGGTGACATATGATAGTGGCACAAACCAGGGAAAGAGCTTCAGGAAGTAAGTTGTCAAATGTCATTCTTCTTTAGATCTGCAGAATGGAGTTTCTTGAATCTTCCATTGCAGACTTACTGCTTAGTTTTGCTGCTGTCTTTAGTTCAATTACCAGATGCATACCCTTGCCAAAGCACCTGTAGCCCTGTTGTAGGAACAAGGATTGGATTTTACTCAGAGATGCTTCAATGAAACTCATAGCTAGGAGACAAGAACAACATTTTTTTAAGAAATCAGAGACTATTTTTTAAGATTTATTTTTTTAATTTTATATGTGAATAGACTGTAGCTGTTTGCAGACACACCAGAAGAAGGTATCAGATCCCATTACAGATGGTTGTAAGCCACCATGTGGTTGCTGGAAATTGAACTAAGAACTCCTGGAAGAGTAGTCAGTGCTCTTAACCTCTGAGCCATCTTTTCAGCTCAGATATTTTTGTCATCATGATAAGCCCTTAGAAACAGTGATCACGGGAGTGTTCACATAATTGTGTTCAATGCCTGGCTTGTTCTTTGACTATTTGTGTTTATTATCTTGCTTGTTCCTTGACTATTTGCATCTATTGTATTCCTAGACCCTCATCCTAGAACTAACCTTAATACATACATGTAATTAAAATGGTATAAAAGGAGTAGGGGGAATGGGATAGGGGGTTCTAGGGAGGGGAAATGGGGAAAAGAGATGACATCTGAAATGTAAATAAATAAAATATCCAAATTTTTTAAAAAGTAAAAAAATGCCAAAGAGGAGCTACTTCTTGGTCTAGAAAGAAAGAAAGAAAGAAAGAAAGAAAGAAAGAAAGAAAGAAAGAAAGAAAGAAAGAAAGAAAAAGAAATCAGAGACTAACTCATGGAATATCAGACTTTGGTTCATAGAAACTCAGGAATCAACCTCCATATCAGCAAAGCTGAGGTCCATTGCCTTCAATAGTCCTAACCAAAAAAAAAAAAAGTTATTATGTAATACTATTGTCTTGACCCCTTGTTATATTATAAACATTGTGTACAATTTTCTACATAGGTTATTTAATGTAAACTTTTAAACAAAACTAGACAAAGAATTTCTTATTATTATTCATCTGTGAGAGCTATTTCACATGTCAATATAACCAGGGTATAGTACTTAGTTTTTGAATCAAAAATATTAGCCTTTGAATTTTTACTTTACTTCAAGAAAATATTTTGTCCATGTCACCACATTAAGATATGCCCAATTACTTGACATTGTGACACCATGGAGGTCACCTAACAAATTCATGCTCAAAAACTATGTAATCAAGTTTTTAAAATCTCATGCCTTAAATAAGTTACTAATTTTATGTTCAACGACATTTATAGCTATCCTCATTAGCATGTAGCCACACATGGCCTTACAGGTTGGTTATGCCTAGGTAGGCTTTAAGAAGATTATCCTTAATAATATTGGTGAGCCTTACCCAATCAGTTAAGGGACACTAAAAAGATTTTTTTTCTACAGAAGAAAACAATTGCCTCAAGACTGCAGCATCAACTGCTGCTTGTATCCTGTTTGCCAAGAAGTACTGCATATGTCAGATGTGTTAGCACCCACAATCAAGCAAACCAACTCCTTAAAAATTGTGTGTGTGTGTGTGTGTTTCTCTAAATAACACTAACTGATACAACTTTGAGAGATGAAGAGTAAGATTCGAGGTAAACAAGCTATCCAAGGTCACAACAGCAATTGCTAGTTAGAGAGAAGAATTGGAACTGAGTATACTGACTTTATGGTACAAACTCATCTCCTGCCTTCCTCTTAGATACATGTATTCATTTAAACATTGCTTGATCTTAGAAATCTCAGAGAAATAATTCAAGAATGTATATACTTACTATAATGCTAAAATATTAGCTTTGTCTATAATTATATTATTGATGATAAGGGATTCTATCATGTATTAAGTTACTACTATATATAAATTATCATAATGAACATTTTATATTTATCATCATCACAATACCATATTGGACAGATGATTATGCTGACATCTATAGATGGCAAATTTGAATCAATGATATTAAGGAACTTGTACAAAATAGTATAGTTAGTAAATAACAGCTTGACCTGTCATTTAAGGTCATTATCTTGGTCTGAATTCGCTTGAACTACTATTAACAAAGACCAGAGACTGTCTTAAATTCTAAGGAATATCATTATCTGTTAATAGTCACTTGGTAATTTTCTATATAGGTTTATATTTCTACTTAGCTAGGGTCACTGGGTCCGGGTCTATCTCCCAAATACATTAAATTCCTAATATATTCCATAAAAGTAATGTATTTGTCATGTTCAATCTGATTCAGCAATGACCATTTTTGTGACTTGTTTCAGAAAAATGTACCTTTTGAAGTCAATTACTCTGTTTAAATGGAGTAAGACATAAAGAGCTTAAGTATTCTTACTCAAAGGAATAAACTTTCAAGATATAACACTTTTGTTTAGATCTCTGCTCCCTAAAACTTAGCATGTAAGCTAACATTTTAAACCATAATTTCTTCATCTAGGCAATGAAAATGACTATTGCTATTGAATTATTTGGAAGATTCAAAAATTAATATGAGGAAAACATTAGGGCACACTTTAGGCTCACTAAATTTGAGCTATATATGGACAACTAAAATCTTTAGCTCTGAATATTGAGTCCCCAGTCTGACCTGAGTCTAGTATCTCAGCATGCACCTGGATAGACTTCACCAAGCTTTAAACTGAAGATAACCTAAAGGTTAGACAAATATAACCCTACTTCATAGTAAGTAATCAAAAGAGATTGAGTAAGTACCCATGACAAAAGACAGAATCTTTTTTTTATTAACTAATCCAGAAAGTAATACCATAGCCCTTTATTTCTGAAATGTTCTATTTGTTAGAATAGTTAATCTATTCAGCTTTGAATGGGAAAGGATTAGATGACTTGAATAGCAGCAGTAGGGGATTTGAGGAGAGTCATCTTTGAAATTGTCTAATAAAGTCTCTAATGTCATCAAAGGAAAGACGATCTGCAACTACTCTCTTCAGTGATTAGTCTGGCTTGTACCAAAACACGTATACAATTGAATTCAGAATAAGTTCTCATGTTGAGGATCAGACACTAAGTCTAAGTATAAAAGCCCTGTTAGGATTTTTCTTGGACTTCTGTGACTTGCATTAGTTTAATTTCTGCTCTAATTACTATTCTTTACCAAACATGCTTTTTAAGCAAACAACTAAACTGTTTCTTCCTTTCTCTGACTGCATTTCTGACCCATATAGCCTTTTTTTAATTAGTCTTAGCTGGGACAGAAATTCTTCTATTCTGAAATTAAAATCTGTTCCTTTAAGATATTTTTATAGGCAAAAATGGACTATTCTGAGAAGCTGGAATGGTTAATGAGTTTAATAGTTAATGGTTAATAAGTTTAATGACTTTTTCTCTGAGCCATAAGGTCAGATAAAAGCACAGGCCTCTGAGTATGTACCATGCAAAATTAACACCTGTGTAAACAAAGCTATACTAACTGGGAAAAGAAATAAAAGGATACTTGCCACCCAAGGCAATAGCTCACTTTAGTATTTACTTCTCACTAATGTGATGATGGCAAGTTTTGTAAACCCTGGACCTCTATGGATCACCTTAATTCTTTCTTTTTATCTTTACTAGGATAACAATTAGTGATCTCTGATCTGCTTGGTCTAACATTTAACACATTTTAATACTGTTGGCTAAGTTATCATCAAAGTCAATGTGGTTTTTCTTAATTCATTTGCTCATCCATGCTGAAACTTATTGCTGATTTCCTCTTTTTAATTATTTTATTTTGTTTTTGTTTTTGCTTTTAAAACCAGGCCTCTGAACCTCTTATCTTTACATTCCAAGCACTCGCATTATAGTCAGGAGCCATGACTCCTAGCTTGATTTTTACTTTTTCTAAGCAAATCATAAGTTTTATTTCTTCCAGTCGATGATCTGGTCACTCTGTATATTCTATCGAGTGAAAATCCTCTTGAATTCTGAGCAAATTCTCCACATCTATCAAGAAACCAGTGTTTTTGAGCACAAGGACCCCCTTTTCTAACTTTACTTACAGCTGCACTACCTAGACTTTGTATGAACTTGAACACATTATTTCCAACTCTCTACATCTACCATCAAACTAACCATTTTTCTACCCAGTTTCCTCAATACTTTCTACCTGAAAAATTAACTCATGCTGAGTTGTTGATTGCTTGGAATATTTTGATCATATGTTCTGTATAAATTGCCCCCACTTTAGTTACTAAAGATAACAATGCCACTCTATAAAGTGCATAGCAATGGTAAAATGTTCTGGTACTCTGGTAGAATAGTGGGAATTTTACTTGGGATGTAAGGATATAATAGTAGTGTTCTCTAATCTACACTATAGGTGGTCTCCTGCTCTACTTACTAAAAGTACCAGCACTTTCAGTGCAGAAAAGGCACTGCTCTAAAAAAGAACGAGCTAACATTGACCCACTAAGGCTGGCTTTGTAGAAATAGTCTAAATATTAGGACAAATCCATGGGAAATCTAAAGTTTTTCTAATCATGTTTTTTCTTTTAAATAAGTGGACACTGTCAAATTGCATATAAAAGAATATGGCTTTTCCTACCAGGATCTTCCAGCTCATTCTCTCTTGAAAGAACAGTAACGGTCATACATCAAGTTTCTAATCTTTAATATTCTGTCATCTCCACAAAAACACAGTGAAAATCAAGTACCTATACTTTATATAGCATTTCTTTTAGGCCATCAGCTATTCAAGGTCTTAAAGCAACTGCTTGATAAATGAACTTCTGGAAATTAATCCACTAGCATGTGAGGATGTGTATATGTTAGTCAAGTGATGGTTTCACAGCTTTTCAAACATTATCCTAGGAAAGACTTAGATTGTTCTTAATCAGAAAAAAAATCTAAATAAGTTCTATGTGTCCCACCATATAGTGAGAGGTACAAACCACCATCTCTGTGGCAGGATAGAAGGAAATTTTGGCATATAACATAACTGTCTTTTGTAAGTCAGGTTATTTTGACTTGCCAAACCCTCAATAGTCACCCACATATACATACCTTCCTAAGGGACTTTTAAATAGTGTGTGTGTGTGTGTGTGTGTGTGTGTGTGTGTGTGTGTGCACGCGCATGTATGCCCACATGCATGTGCATGTATACATTCATGCATGCACATGCATGCTTTCCTGTGTGTGTGTGTGTGCCTCTGTGTGTGTGTGTGTGTGTGTGTGTGTGTGTGTGTACTTTAAATGTTCACGTGAATGGCAACATAAATGATATTCCCAAGGGAAAAATTAACCTTCTAATTCATATTTGACTTAAATATCACTCCTAGGTATGTAAACACCCCAAAATGTGATGCCTGTCTTCTGTCTTTGGTATCTGCAGAACATCAGTCAATTTTCTCTAGCATGGTTTACACAGTTTTTATTTTTAGTTTGCCAGACTCTTCTTTCTTTGTACACATAATGCTTTGTAGCAGCCTCATTAGTTCCTAAACTTCAATGTCTCTGTGCCTTTGCTTGCATTATCTGCTCTTCCTGATGGTACAAAACTGTCTTCATTAGCAGAAGGTAGTCCAGTATGGTGAGAGCAGAATGAGTTTTAGAGTCAAGAAAGCATTGTTCAGATTTTCAACCTGCCATTTCACATCCATATGCCTTTAATCAATGTTGATTAGTTTTTCAAACTGTAATTACCTCGCTAGAAACATGAGACTGCAAATGACACCTATTTTGGAGCAATATAATATGGCATTATAAAGGTAAGGTACATAGCTGCACATCAGGTTCCTATAAACAATGTCTTTTGCATATGTATATGTGTATATCTGTGCATGACTGTGTGGTATATTCACATGTGTATGTCTGTGCACACATTTGTGACAGTCAGAGGTCAATGCCAGGTGTCTTGCTCTACTTCACTCCATCTTACATTTTGAGACAGGGTCTATTAATAAACAAGGATTTAATGCTTTTGGACAGAAGCATACCCCAAAGATCACTTGTCTTCTCCCTACCCCAGTCATGTGGTTACATATTAAAGATGATATGCCAAAATTGTAGATTAGTACTAGTGATTAAATTCAGGTCCTCATAGTTAAATGGCTGTACTGACTGAGCCACCTCCCCAAATTATTTTTTAGTAATACTTCCAGTCTAGTCTACAGATATATTTCTACTTTATAATAAAATATATCTATATTATGGTCTAGTACTAATATTAGCTATATTTATAGATACAGAATGTATGGTTAAAGCTAATATTTTCATAGAATAGTTTGAGCATATAGTCTTCTCCCCCAATTTTTCAAAGACCCTCCCCACCTTACTATATACCCCAATATTTTAACTTCCTAACCATATTAAAAGCTCATTTAGAGATATATCAATATCTTTCTGTGTTCTTTCTGATAATCTTCTAGATACAAAGGAGAATCATACAAAATATTTGTTGATTATATAACATTATCAAGTAGAAAATCAGTAATTGGTAATTCATAAGATAGCATGGGAATTAAGAGTAATACAATTAAATGTCTTGAAAGTATTATTTTATTGCAGTTACTATTACTAAAAACAACATAAAATAAGTTTCTACCCCATGTCAGAGATTCTTTCAGCTACTTGAAATATATGGCATCATTTTGCAACAAGAACACCATGCCAAAAGGTATTATTAGCTCCATTTTGCTGATGAGAAAGCTGAGGCTCAGAGAGAGTGCATAACTTTTCTAGAGTCAAGTAACTGACCAAGAAAGCAGAATTTAAGCCTAGATCACCTTTGATTTATAAAGCAATAAGTCTACATTATTAAGGAAAAGCTACTATGCTACAAATTCTACAAATTTTCAAAGGTCACGTTACTTTTGGTAACCTGGCTAATGTGAAAAAGTACATATACTATATCCAGAAGAGTTTCAATATTTCTGATTGAAAAGGCAATGGAGTTGTGGTTTACCAGAGTACCCCCACACACATTCACTAATTTTAATTTCTAATCATCTTTAACTAAGGATCTAATATCTGTGAGGAGAAAGGCAAGGATGATCAAAGGGAGGCAGTTAGATGGGCAGATGGCTGGAGGAGTATATGGCCATGTGGGAGAGTACAGGAACTGTTGCCTGCTGTGTCCCAAAAAGACTCAGTGTCCATCAAGGGAAGAAAATGATTAGGAAATACTTAACAGTGCAACATACCAAATGGAATAAGAACCTATTCATCTACTTGGAGCAAGAAAAAAGTAACAGTGCCCACTGCTTGTGTGGGTGTTCTTGGCCTTTTCCAGCAAGGTGTATATTTAAAAAAAGATTAGTACAATAGGGCACGAACAGTCCTATTGAAAACAGCCGCCTGCATAGACTTGGCAGATTTGTGCTATGGAACAGTTCCGTCTGACATTTAAAATGTGGCAAAACTACTTCAATTCAATTTAAAAATAAGTTTTCTATAGTCCCTTATTTTCTTCTTATAAGCATGAGTTCAATGAAGATGGCATCATGAGCTTTGCATGGTGCCCTTCAGAATGAATGCTTGCCAAAGACAAGAATAGGTGGCACTCAGTGATGACAAGCTGATTAGGCTGTACCAGTTCTCAGGCTTGTGATCAAAAAGTCTGCTTCCGCAAGAAAGAAAATTTGTGGGAGGAATTTGGTTTAAAGTTTGGAGCTGAGACGTAGTTCCAAACAACTGAAGCCAAATTCATAAAAGAAACATATGACCTGCTCTTCTCTATCAGAGAGTGACTCATTATAGTGAATAAATGGCAAAGAGTAAAGGGACCTGATAGGGATAGCTTCTGTAAGGGCACTAAAGAATCACTGGCTTAAGACTCCATCCTGCAATGTAAAAGTGCTTGAATTGAATACAAATGATTATGAAATTACAAAATTCCAGTCTGATGAATCAGGAAGCAATGCCACTGGCTTGTTCTTGCACAATCCAAAGATTTGCAATGCATTTTGAAGACCTCATAGACAGATATCTTTTTCGCAAATAAGATACTTGCTAGCAAACAATGTCCACATTCCCCAAGTTACTTCTCTGTTTTCTTCCTGATGCTTTCTACCAGAACTGTGTTCATCTGCTAGAAAACATATTGCCACTATATTATAAAAATTTTCAGTGAGCATTGCAGAAAGAAATTCTACTGTACTTTCAAAATCTTTACTTCTGTGTGCTAAAAGCAAGGGATTTTCTATGCTTAACCAGTCAAACATGTACCCCATGGAACATGCCACATTTGAAAACTAGGTATTGCCTTGCTTGTTCTTTGACTATTTGTGTAGTCTTGCTTGTTCCTTGACTATTTGCATCTATAATATTGTTACTCCTCAACCTAAAACTGACCTTAATACTTGCATGTAATTAAAATGGTAGAAAAGCAGATTGGGAAGATATTTTTAAAAAGAAAAAGAAAAGAAAACTGGGTATAGTCATTATTTAATGGGACATTCATATTTCTATGTCACCTGCACTTTTATGAGTAGTTTTTAGCAATTGTGTAGACTCAGTGGTCTCTCATACTTTCTTCTACTGACCTTACCACTTCACAATCGAACCAGATAGTCTTTCTATAGTCTCTGTGTGTCACTCTAGGAAGATAGGTTTGTTGAAAAACTTGAAGCCTTTCTTAAGATCTGGTTCCATGCCCCACTCACATTCCACTTAACTCTGTACATCAAGTAAGTATATTTGAGTATACAGATCACAAAATTAAGATAATTAACTTTTTTACCCTCCAACTAAGTTTTATTTGCTATTTCTATTGTGGATTATTGAGAAGTGGTGAAACTGTCAATGAAATAAAAAATGATGAAGAAATATTTAGTTAGTATAGTTGACACATAGTTTCATTGATCTATAACTGTAGAAGAAAAGGGTCACTGATATAACACAAACTGAAGATCTTTGAGTGTATGCCATGGTACCATTTGGATGCCACTGAATCTTTACCTATAACTCTTGTCTTGAAGTTTCATTCTACCCAAGCTACTTCCAACCTGCCCCAATATGTTCTATTCATATCAGACTTAGAACTAAAAAAAAAAAAAAAAACTACATGCCTAGATCTTATCACAAAAACATCAACAATATAAAATATTAAGCCAGTATCTTTTCTCCAAGATCTATCAGTACTGGGGAAAATGCTCACAAATGAGAAATACCTAGAATGACTCCAGAACATAGAATTTTTATGAACAATCATTAACATCACTAAAGAATTTTTAAAAGATACAAGTAACAGCTCAATGAAATTAAGGAGGATTAGTTTAAGGAAAATAAATGCATCAGTGATGCCTAAAAAATACATAAACATAAGGCTGATAGAAATGATGAAGATAATCAGCTACTTAAGATGAGAATTCAATAAGAACGTAGAAATATTGAAGAGGACTTAAGCTGGAAATACATAGGAGTTGAAAATCCCAACTAGCATAATCACAGGGAAAGCCTTACAAATAGAATGACTCAAGCAGTAGATAGACTATCAGGAACTGATGATAAAACACAGGATCTAAACCAAATAAACAAGGAACATGAAAATTAAAATGAACAAGCAAACAACAAAACCAAAAAAAAAAAAAAACAAGAAAAGAGCATAAAGAGAATGTATCAAACCATGAAAAAAAACTTCAAATTTTAGGCATAGATGAGGAACAAAATGCACTAGATCTTCAACAATATCACAGAAGAAAAATTTATGAAATTAAGGAAAGATACACCTATACAGATACAAGAATCACAATAAACACTAAACAGACAAGAACAGAAAAGAAAATCCTGCTGACAGTGGTGACATATGCCTTTAATCCAAGCACTTGGGAGGTAGAGGCCAGCAGATTTCTGAGTTCGAGGCCAACCTTGTCTACAGGGTGAGTTCCAGGACAGCCAGGGCTACACAGAGAAACCCTGTCTTGAAAAAACAAAACAAAACAAAACAAAACCAAAAAACAAAAACAACAACAAAATCCTCATGGCATATCATAGCAAAAGCTCTGTGTTTTTATAACAAAGAACCTATATTGAAAGCTGCAACAGAAAAAATACAAGTTATATATAAAGGAAAATCTATGTTGGAGCATCTTCTGGGTATATGCCCAGGAGTGGTATAATAGCTGGATCCTCAGGTAATGCTATATCCAATTTTCTGAGGAACCACCATACTGATTTCCAGAGTGGTTGTACCAGCTTCCAATCCCACCAACAGTGGAGGAGTGTTCCTCTTTCTCCACATCCTCGACAGCATCTGCTATCACCTGAGTTTTTTATCTTAGCCATTCTGACAAAAAATAAAGGAAAATCTATCAGAATAGCAGTTTATTTCTCAATGGTAGCGTTAAAAGCCAAAAGATTCTGAGAAACGCTTTCAAAATTCTAAAAGGTCATAATATCCAGACTAGACTAATATACCAAGCTAAATTATCTGCCATGACCAAAAGAAAAGAAAAACTTTTTTCTGATATAAACAAGAACTTAAATTTTTATTGTTTCTGGATGAAAAAAGGAATGACCATATCAGAGACACTCTGGAAATAAATATGAAGCCATATTTATTAAAACACAAAGTAACACTAAGAAAATACAAATAACACCAAAATTCACGATATAATGAACAAAATTAATACATGTATCTCAATAACTTTAAATATAAATGGCCACAATTTTTCAATAAAAAGAATAGAGTGACTGAAAGAATTAAGAAACAAAATCCATCTATCTGTCCTCTACAAGAAACACTTCTTAACATTGACGATAACTGCTCACCTTAAGATAACTTAGAGTAAGAAAATAGACAAAAGTACTCCAAGAGAAAGTAAGCAGATGTCACTATTCTAATATTTGACAAAATGATACCAAAATAAAGTAATTCAAAGAAATAAAAAGGACACTTTTCTAACCAAGGGAACAGTTAGCCAAGGAAATATTACTATCCTAAACATATGTTCACCAAACTCTGGAATGTCAAATATCAAAAATTTGCTACTGTATTTATAGGCACCAAATAAAAATTATCTATTAGTAGTAGCATCTAGTCAAAAAATAAACAGAGAAATATCAGAATTAATTGAAATCATATATCATGTGGACTTAATCATATATTCACAGAATATTCCAACTGAACTCCAAAGAATACATATTTTACTCAGCAACGCATGGAAGTATTTAGAAAATAATCCACATCCTAGGACATAATACAAAATATTTACAAATTAAAAAGATTGAAATAACCTTTTAGTCACTGTTCTATTGCTATTAAGAGACATCAAAACCAAGGCAGCTTATAAAGTAAAACATTTAATTGAGGCTTACTTATAGTCCATGAGATTGGTTTATTATCATTATTGCAAGGATTGTGACAGCATTCAGGCAGATATTGTGCTGAAAAAATAGCTGAGAACTCACATCTATTCCACAATGTGTAGTCTGTGAGAGAAAGTGAGAGAGAGTGAGAGAGAGAGAGAGAGTGAGAGAGAGACAGAGACAGAGACAGAGAGACAAAGAAACAGAGAGAGACACAGAGAGAGAGACAGAAAGACAGAGAGAGACAAAGAAACAAAGAGACAGAGACAGAGAGACAGAGAGAGAGAGACAGAAAGACAGAGAGAGACAAAGAAACAGAGAGACAGAGACCAAGAGACAGAGAGAGAGAGACAGAAAGACAGAGAGAGACAAAGAAACAGAGAGACAGAGACCGAGAGACAGAGAGAGAGAGAGACAGAAAGACAGAGACAAAGAAACAGAGAGAGACAGAGACAGAGAGACAGAGAGAGACAGAAAGACAGAGAGAGACAGAGACAGAGAGACAGAGAGACAGAGACAGAGGACAGAGAGACATAGACAAACAGACAGAGAGACAGAGAGCCTGGCTTGTGATTTTGAAACTGAAAATTCTAACCCCAGTGACACACCTCTTCCAGCAAGGCCACACTTCCTCATCAGTTGCTAACAATTCATCAACTTGGGACCAAGCCTTGGTGCTACTCTCATTCAAACATGCACACTTCCTGTATCTAATCTAGCCATAATACAATAAAACTTAAAACTGGTAGGGAACAAATTTATGTTAAATACTCAAATTTATAGAGATTAAACAACTTAATTAGAGAATGTTGAATGAGTCCAAGAAGAATTTGAGAAAGAAAAAATCCTGGAACTGAGTAAAACTAAATGCACAGCATTAAAACAATAACAACAAACAAACAAAAACATCTAAGATGAATTGAAAAGGGTACTCTAAGGGAAATTTGTAGCTCTAATTTCCTACATTAAAAAAGAAATCAGAAAAAAACACGGATAAATGCCTTAATAATACAACTCAAAAATTTGGAAAAAAAAACAAGAACAAACCAAATCCAAACCCTGTTAATGGGAGAAATAACAAAAATGAGAGCAGAAATGTAACAAAACTATCCTAAAATTCATATGGAAACAAAACCACCCAGGATTAAATTCTGAGCTAAAAAAAAGAATACTGGGGGAATAGCAATTCTAGAGTTCAAAATGCAGAGCTATAATAAAAAATATGCTATGGGTATAAAAACATACATATTGATCAATGAAATAAAATATAAAATGAGAAAAGGGTTTTCTATCATAGAGAGATATGACCAAATAAAAATAACAGAAAATTTAGTAGTATAAATTTCAATAAATATTTATTTGGATATTATATATACTGTACATTCTGAGTTAAATTTAGAGGTAACATATTCCACTGCAATCTGATAATATTTATATGATACATTATTAAGTACTTAATCATTTAGTGTGTTAGATAATTTGCTATTTTTTCTATTAATAACATGAGGTGTTCTAACAAGTATTTTACCCTAATATACTATAAATCTGGAAGATAGCTCTCAGCTCCTCCCAGTGCCGTCTGTCTTTGCTATGCCATCATGGAGTCCAGCCCTCTGAAGTGGTAAGTCCAATTAATCCTTTAATGTTGAAAAAAAAATCTTTGAAAGAAAGACTATAAAATTGAAAGACATTTTGTGCTCATGAGTAGAAATAATATTGTAAGCTGGATGGTAGTAGCACATACCATTAATTCCAGCACTTGGGAGGCAGAGGCAGGTAGATCTATGAGGCCAGCCTAATCTACAGAGTGAGTTACTGGACAGCCAGGGATATGTAATAAAAACCCTTATCAAAACCCCCCAAAAATCATCACTACCAACACTACCAACAAAATCATAAGCAATTTACAGATTCAATGCAATCCAAGTCAAAATATTCTAGTTAGTGGGACAGGATCCATAGTCAGTCAACAGATTCAGGGATATCACCTGCTCCAGTTGTTGGGGGACATGCATGAAGACCAAGGTATACATCATGTTATTTTAAAGTAGTATGTCCATAATCACTTTCTCAATGTATTTTGCTATTAGTATTAAAAAAAAAAATGCTACAGATTTTTAAAAGCTGTTTTTCTGCCTCTAGCTCTTTGCTTAATTTTTGTTTCTAAAATTTCTTTTGTAATTTTTGGGATCTCTCCATTGTATAAGTTTCCCCTAAGATTGAAACATTCCATAATGCAGAGAAGCTCCTTATACAGAAAGGTAAACAACTGAAAAGAGCTCTAGAAACTCCCTGAGACTAATGTGATTCAGTAGTCCTTTAGTTCCCAGAGTAAGCAATAAAGCTCAAAAAAAGACTGTCAGACAAATCAAGCTGCAAAGAGGACTCTGAGTCCAGAGCAGATTCATGGAAGAAGCAGAAAGCAGTTGAGCAGCTTGGAAGAGATTTAGACCAATGGAGGCACCTGGACAGGGCACTCTCTAACTTGTTGAGTTGTGTGAAGGTTATGCACTGTGCTCCAGGTTTCCAGCTCTGTGAGCTGTCATCCATGATGGCTTGTGCTTTGGTGATGAAGCTATCTTTGAATAATTTCTATTCACCCATATTCCTGTAAGTAACCCCAGCCAAATTCACTGGTTCTCCAAGTTGAATTTTGGTTATATACATACTTTTTGTCTGTCATGAGTTTGCTGTCTAGAAAAAATATACATGTATGTGATGTCTCTCTAGGAAAAGTTTTGGCACAAAGCACCCTCATGTATAATATCATATCATATGCAAAGAGGAGAATTTGACCTCTGTTCAGATTTGTATCTGTTTCAATTTCCTTGTTTGGGCTTTTTGTTCCAGCTAGTGCTTCCAGCATCATATTAAAAGGGGGTTGGGGTAGTGAGTCCTGTCTAATTCCATATTTTAATGGAATTGATATAAGTTTTTCTCCTTTTAGAATAATGTTGGATGTGTTTTTGTCATATTTGTCTTACTTACTGCTCTAGTTCTCTGCATAAGAGCCACAGACTAACAAAAAATTCCTAGTACCAGGAACGAGAAACCTTTTTTCAAATATTTGACAGGATAGTACAGGAGATCCCCCAAACAATATAGACTATCAGTGTAGCCCTTGGCTGCCTCCCAGGGGTTGAAGGTAGGCCCACATTGCTAGAGATACTACATACTTACCCAGGACAATGGACTTGGATTCAAGCTGCATCTGACCTGAAAGACTATTTTTCTGTGGTTCCAGAAAATACTGTGCAAGCTGCCAAGTGAGAGAAGCTATTAAACAGTCCTATCCAGCAGTAACGCCTACAAACAATGCAAGCATGGCAAGCTATACATACATTTTCAGTAAGGGGCACTCACTTATTCATTGGTAATCAATAGTGGTAACCAAGAGCTGTCTAACTACATTTAAGGACAACTCAATAGAAAGTAAAATCATGCCTGGTACTGAAAACATAAGAAGCTTCCAAAGCTGGTAAGATCATAAACGTTTGAAAAGAATTGACTACTGACACTTTTCTAGACCATCGTAATTCATTGATATATTCTAAATCTTATTATTATACCTATAGACAAGTGTAGCTACTGCCTCTCATCAAAAAAGACTCTCTTTATAGCAAATGGAGACCACCACATCAAACCATAACTAGACACAATACAGAAATCAATGGGTTGTGGGGACCCCAGCCCCTCAAAATACATCTGCATCACAACACCTGGATCTATGGCTCAGTAATTACTGTGAAAGAGGGATCAGAAGTGTTGTAAGAGCTAGAATGCCAATAATGCCAATGGGAAACAATCTCTTCCTTTAAAATGGCTTTATATAAAGGACAGGAACAATGGCAATATCAATAGATATGTTGACATGGAAGAAAGAAAATGTTGAAGTGTGTCATCCCTACACAAAGAAGTACAGATAACAATCACTATCAAGAGAAAAAGAATTATCCTTCCCAGCCTCCTTATTCAATATACAGTGGTAATTCTAGAACTATATACACACAAATGAACAAAAACAAACAGACTTTGCATGTTGTATTTATATATGTTTATATGTATATATACATATATATTTATAACATAATAAATAAAAAGATGTTACCATCTTGAGTGTGGAGAGCATGGGAAGTATTGGAGAGAGGCTATCTGAGAAAGGAAAAATGATGTAAGTCTATTTCATTTAAAACTTAAGGAAAATTCTTCTGATGTTTACTGGAATGATAAACCATGTACATTTTAAGTTAATTCATTGAGATAAAAGTGATGAACACATTACTAGTATAATTTTCTTTCTGATTGGCTTGAATTTGTTTATAACGTTATCATATTGGAGTTATTCAAGCAGTTATACAATCACCTAAAATATTGCTCACAAGGTTCAAATTCCAGATACTTAAAAATAATTTAACATGTATTGAACCATTATTAATTACTGTGACATTGTCCATAGATAAAGTTTTTAAAATATCACATTTATTAAAATATCACGCTGTTGGGGGTTAGTCTGGTGCTACATTCTAAACCTCAAAATCTGGTTGCCTCCAGACAAGGGTATTCTCACATACACTGGCCTTTGTTGTATAAATCCTGCTCCCCAGTTTATAGCTATTGGTTAAATAAAAGTGGCTACAGCCAATTACTGCGGAGATGTAGGTGGGGCTTCAGTTACTGAACTGGACATCACAGGTAGAGACCAGATGAAAGGGAAAATAGAGAAGAATAAAGAAGACAGAGGAGACAGAAGGTTACCATTAGATGGGATGCACCAGGAAAACATTACTGGAGAAGTATCCCCTGAGGAGACTGATGGAGCAGAAATAAACCAGGGAAGACTCAAACAGCAAGTAACTCTGGGAAATCAGCTGGGAAATAGCTACTTCAGTGTAGAAAAATAGTTTAGGGGTAATCATCCAGTAATTGTGCTAAAGCTGACTAATTAAATCAATAAGATTCTGTCTTGATCATATGGGCCGGTCATAATAGAGTTATTAATAGCATTTACAGCAATATCACAGCTTCATAATAATTTAAAAAATAGGTTCTGCTTTCAGCATAATTTTATAGATCAGAAAACTGAAGTACCAAGTTGTCAATTGTATGAGATTTTACAACTTGTACATAGTAGAACTATAATTTTAAATCCAAAAGTCTAGTGCTTAAAGCACCAAATCAATAACTATTCTATTCCCATAAATATGATTAGAAAAATAAAACAGAATTAATTTGATATATGTAATCCTCAATGCATCCATCCTGGGACTCTGGGAACCAACACTAGATTTACTCAGTACTTGCCATCTATTTCTTTATGAATCTTCTAAGAATTCCACAAAGATTTATGTGAAAATCGGTGGTTTGCCATCTCTAGAATCAGACACCTCCTTTTAAAATATTAAATTATCAGTACTTTTGTAATTGAATTCAGACAGAGACCCCTTTAATTATATTACTATGATATTTTATGATCTATGACTAAGCAGACTGCTTGCACACAATAATTAAAAGTCAACTTCCAGAGTTTCCCTAAATATTTAATAAGTAAGTATCCTTGGCAGAAAAGCAGAACCCTAACCAAAAATCTCAAGAAAAGCTCTTTAAACCCATTCGCTGGGAGAGAAAATGAAGCAGAAGAAAGTTTATATTCAAAGCAGACACTTGTAATTATCACATCGGACCACGCATCTGTCTAGCCACCTTCTGTTCACAAGATGAAATTAACTCTGTTGGTGTGCCAACTTGCTATTCCTGTTAGCTAAAGTCTCTTATTTTCCCACAGGTAGAGATGCTCTGAAGTGCTATTTCATCTTACTGACATATTGAACAAGTTAAGTAACCCTTCTGATTTATCCCCTTGGCCTTATTATGGTCTACTATAATTTTATATCTAGAGGAAGCTATTTGTTTCTATTTCTTTTTATTGCTAGTATATTTTGCTAAGTTTCCATAGAGTAAGTTTATGTGAATGCATGATTGGGTAGGAGGTGGGAGAAGATTAAAAAAAAAAAAAAGAAACAGTTAGCTTGGCTTTCTGGGTATGAATGACATTTTTTTTTACCAAAATTGTTAACATCTGTATTAGTAATAATTTTATAATAATTATCAATTTGAACGTTGAAAATATAAATCTTAGAAAAATAAATTATTATTTTCCTAACTTGTGTACTAAAAGTTATGCATTCTTATTTCATTTTTTACATATGTTTTCAAAAGAAAACTATGTACTTAAAATACTATTGGACAAACATTTACAAAATATTATACTTAATATTTCTTATTTAATCAATTTTAATTATTTCAGTTATTTACTATTTTAATTTTTATGATTGCAAATTAAGCTTATGTTTATAAAGCACTCATTGGTCTTCAGACACTATTACAAAATTCTGAATATACAATGATAAATAACACAGATATGGCCCCTGTCCTTATAACTCTAACGTATTTCTGAATTAAGAAGCCAGAAAATGTATAATTTAATGACCAAACAGACAATAATTTTAGGTAGTAAAAAATAATTGCACAAAACAAAACAGAGGTCATAAGATTGAGCATGTCAGGGGAAAAATTTGGAACTGCTTCAGCTAGAATCATCAGGAGGGGGCTTTCCAAGGCAGTTATCTCTAATCTGAAACTACAGACTGTTTCATTAGAAAAGCAAGGCACAATTAGGCATAGAAAACATGAAATGTTTCTTAGCTGGAGATGAAAAAGAAGGTATTGTGTTTGAGGAAAAGTACAGAGTAGGACCTTATAAGAAGAACTGTGCTAGTTGATGCTGAAAAGAAAGGCAGCTCATGGGGGAATTTGTAAAGTTTGGTACAGAATAAATCATTTTGAGTAGAAAAGTGTCTCACTTCCACATATATTGAAAATTTGAAGAGTCCCACCTTAAAGACTGCTTAGCATTTTTAATCTACTCGTTTCCAAGCATTTTATTGCTAAAAGTGTTTATTCCTATGGTATGCACCAGTTTAGAAAATACTGGTTAAGATAAACCTGTGGGTAAAATATCCATTGTGCAGTAATATGAGTAGTTTGAGAATGCAGTTAAAGACAACATCACAAAGCTTTGCCTTATCTTTTAGACAAGGTTACTTAATAAACCATAAGATTGGGGTGAGTTTAGAGATGACAGAATTAACATATAAAATAACCTGGTTTTCTGCTCTGAAGCACTGACATTAGGTGTCAAGATTCCTTTATATCTGGGCTTCTCAGTATCTGGTCAAAGAAAAGCCTGAAGGAAAAAGTCATTGGACTGAGACCTATTGTCCGTGTGTGTGTGTGTGTGTGTGTGTGTGTGTGTGTGTGTGTGTGTCTGTGTGTGTCTGTGTGTGTGTGTGTGTGTGTGTGTATGCTTGTATGTTTTACTTTAAGACATCAATCAGTAGGATTGGGAATACAGTTTAGTATGTACAATGCTTGCCTAGTAGGCACAAAAGCAAAGTTCAATCCCCAGAACTCATTAGCCAGCACAATGTACCTTTAACCTGGAACTACTATACATGTCGGTAATCCTAGCACTTAAAAAATAAAAGGTCAGAAGGCTAAGGTCAATCCTTACATGAGACAATACATCGTGAAAAACAGAAGCCAGTAAGTCCTGATTATTTCTCTCTCTATAGATAGATAGATAGATAGATAGATAGATAGATAGATAGATAGATAGATAGATATCTGTGTATATACATACATGTGTGTATTAAGAAATGAAAGAAAGGTATGTAAAAAGATAAAGTTAAATAATAGGTGTTTACATTCAAGTCTCTAGAGTTCCCAGTATAATCAGTACCAGTATCTTTCCATAGACAATGCCGTTTACTCTTCATGAGATACAAGAATGATGAGGACAATATTAACCTGAAAGAATGAATGAAAAACTGGTGCAACTGAGAACTAAAAGACATGGATCTGAAGTCAGAACTGGGTTCCCGGTTCCACTCTAGTTTATTACTAGTTTTAATTGGACAGTGTGGCTGTAGAAATTCAAAATTCTAGGACAGATGGAGGAAGAAAACACTTCAAATGTCTCTTGACTTGGAAGAGGAAAGAGAGAGAATAAGATACTTTTTAAAGCTCATAAAAGGAAAACAGAAAGAAAGAATGATGCATAGCAAAGAATCGAGTGGGAGTAGCTCAGAGGTACAGCACATGGCTAGACAAGCATCATAGCCCCAGCAGCACCAAAGCCAAATCTGAGATGAGATTTTACAACATGCTATTCTTTGTCTTATTATCACCCACATGAGGATAGATTAACATTAAATAGTCACCAATGGCATCTTCTTAAGAAACTGGCAACCACAACAGACTATGTACCTTTACCTTGGATCTGCTGAGTATTTCTCTCAGCCCTTCTTCACCTTTTTTCTATTTACAACCAGCATCACTTTCTAAGACAATGATATACATGTGTGTAGCATATGCTTTTACTTTATTGCTTCTAAGATGCTACTTTTAATTCCAAGTAATAGTCCTTTGGTGAGTTTTAAGTGCTGTAATGGTACCCAAACTAATGCAAGAACCATGGCTACTGCAATTGCACTTGATTCTGAATGGATTACAGATTGTATGGGTTACTTCATAGCCTCATAAATGGTTCTAACCTCCCTTAAAAGCTTAAAACACCTAATTAATATTTACCATTAAGTGCAACGTTTTTGCTTTTAGAAGGACATCAAAATCTAAATATGCTGTATCTAAAACTAAAAACAATCACTTAACATCCTAGTTTATTTTCTCTACATCAGATTCTATGGACTTGGGATCATGTCATCTTGGATTTAGAAAAAATATATTGGGAAAGTCCCAAATAATGGATTATTTACAGCCTAAAATGGAGAACCACAAAAGAGTCAGTACATCAACCCCATGCATCTGTTGAGGAAACAAAGTGATATGAAAATGAGCATTGAACAATGGAATTTCAACAAAATTAAAATTGTTGCCTCTTAAACTATAGTATTTTTTATTGTTTCATTGTCTCAGAGTTCCTTGTCTAAGATATAGGTAAAAAAAAAAAAACATCAAATTTAATCTCTTTTAACTATCATCACAAAAAAGTGAAATGACTCATGGATGATAAATAATGAAAAGAAACATTTCATTGGGCTGGTTGTTTATCTAGAACTTTATTTGACCTTTGAGTGTTTTCCAGTCAATCATCTTTATGTGGAAATTTTAATTGACTCCATAAAGGCCTCTATTTGGCCTCTTTGACTCCATTCTACCTGAATCTATCAGTAGAATAATAATGCATCATTTTTTTCTAGTCTTACATCTTGTTAATGACATGGGTCTAGTATAAACTGAGTTCAAAGAGAATCAGCATTCAAGTAATGATACTGTTTACAAAATACTAGTGGTGATTTGAATGAGAATGACTGCCAAATCATTCCACTCAGTGGAAATGTTTGAAAAGAAATAGAAAGTGACCTTGTTGAAGGAGATGTGACCCTTTTGGTAGAATTTGAGGTATAAGAAAACCTTATGCTATTCCCAATTTATTCACTTTCCTCTCTCCTCTATCTCCCTCCCTCCCTCCTCTCTCTGTCTCTCTCCACCTTTGATCTTTTATATCAAACTCTCAGATTTCTGCCACCATGCACTTGTGACTAACGTTTTCTAACTAAACTTTTCTAAACGTTTCCAAATAAACTTTCTTTTATAAGTTGTATTGGTCATAGTGCCCTATCAAAACAATAGAAAATCCACTGAGAAAATATGTTTTCTATTATATTTAATAAACATTTATTGATCACTTTATATATGGGCCTTTGGAGGCACAGGAATAAGTTTAAAAATAAACGTATGTCTTCAAAAACCATATGATGAGAATATAATCTTTCTCTCTTGTCCTGCCTTTTGTGTCAACTTGACACAAACATAGGCATATTTGGAAAGAAAACCCACAGTTGGGAAAATGCCCTTTCTTGATTAAATATCAATATGAAAGGACTCAGTCCATTGTGTTTGGTGTCATCTCTGCCTAAGTAGTCCTTAGTTGTATAAGAAAGAAAACTGAGCAAATCATGGGGAGCAAGCTAGTAAGCAACATTCCTTCATGGCTTCTACATTATTTCTCACCTCCATTTCCTGTCTTGAATTCTTGCTCTGATGTCCTTCAGTGATAGATTCTAACCTAGGAAAGAGCTGTAAGATGAAATAACTCCATTCCCATGCTTCTGTAAATAATACTAATGAAACTATTATTGGTCATGAAAATAAGATATCAAGATTTCCAACACAAGTTCCTTTAATAGTTATGGTTTTCAGAGCAATAGAAGTGCAAGACATTCCTACACATCATTCAATACTCATTTAACACATTCTCTTTTATTATGTACTGTTCAGAAACTCTGTTAGGTATTAGTTAGGTGAGAGAAAAGACAGGTATATTTCCTGACCTTAGTGAACTATTCATTCCACAGACATTTTTGGCTTATTTTAATTTAAGTCACAGCTCATCTTGGTTTACTTAGAGTGAAACTAGTTATTTGAATATTCTTTTAGGTTTTTCTTTAATAATGATTCAGTAGTATGTGATATTTAATATTAGGTCGAAAATAATCACTAAAGAAGCATGAACAAGACACATTTTACTCAGAAACAAAATAGTATGACATGAGTTATAGATGAGTCTGATATATACAAAGAATTTTCTAATTATAGCAGGATTCATGAGGAAAGCAATAAATTCAAAGCTGGAAATTAAGGTTGGAAGAATATCTTCTGTAGTTAGGATCTAGAATATGTTAATGGCTTGGACTTCAGGGTGGTACTCTTGGAATCTAGTATAATTTTAAAAAGTTAAGGCCTAGTAAGTGGCCCTTATGAGGATGCTCTTAAAGAAGATACTGTGCTTCTAATTTCTTCTTCATTCTTTTTTTTTTTCTGGCCATGAGTTGAATAAATTTTACTGTAGCATAAGCACTTACTATGGTAAGTTGACTCAGCACAAGCTTAAAGCAACAGCACCAATCAATTATGCCTTGAGACCTCCAAACTGATGAGCCAGCAAGAACTGCAGAAGACTTCTTTCCATCAAAGAAGGGTATGAGTTCACAAAAACATGTCCCTTCCTTGAGGGTTTATAAGTATTAATTGTTGCTAAAAACAAAGTCACAAGACCATATCCCTCCCTGAAGATCTATAGGTATGTAATGGTGGCTGGTGAACATTGTTGTTACCTGTGTAGCCACTGGTAAGTTAACCAAATTTCTGTGAATAACTCCATTCCTATGCTTCTGTAAATAATACTAATGAAACTATTATTGGTCATGAAAATAAGATATCAAAGTAAGAGGAAAACTAGTTGTGAAGAAGAAGAGAATAAGTGGGAGTGAGAGGGGACAAATGAGTTAATGTGGAATGAATATGATTGAAATACATTACATACATGTATAGAATACAATAATGAGTCCATTATTCTGTATAATTAATGTGTTCTTTTTGTTTGATTATTTTTTGAGATGGGTTTGTCTTTTGGTAGCCTTGAGTATCCAGTAAGTATCTCTAGACCAGCCTGGCCTCAAACTGAAAATTCTGCTTGTTTTCTGAGAGCTCGGAGTAAAGGCATGTGACAAAACTGACCAGCTAATTAATGTATTCTAAATAATTTTTTAAAACAAAGAGTCAAAATAAATGTTTACTGTTTACAACCTAATTATTTCATATTTTTTAAGTGAACTGAAATCTGACTAACAAAAGAACAAAAAGAAACTTTGTTCTAGGCTAATTGTACACTTAAGTTGGCAAAAGAGGTTTTACTTATACAGGGTCATACCTATCATGTAGATTTTAACATTACTGAATAAGGAATTAATATGAGTAAATGCACACCTAATGGATTAATATGGTATCCAGTACGCTGAGTGGCCTGGAAGGAAAGACAGAATCAGAAAGAGGTTAGAAGGTTTCTGAATAATCCAGAGAAAGGATGATAATGGTCTGTATAAAGTGTCAGTGGGAGTAGAAAAGAATGAGTGATCCAAAAATAAAGTCTATCTGGCTTGGAAATGACTAACATTAGGTAGGAGCAATCAAAGGGGTGTCAAAGGTAGGGTAGAAGGACGAAGTAGTTGTATTTGTGTACTAGTTAAGAATCAAGGATCCGTAGTTTTGTTCAATTTCTAGGGCTTTTATACCAATTGTTTCCTTAAAGCAATGTTAAAAATGAGCCAAAAACCCAGCTAATCTAGAAATCAGTACAAATGATTAGGTTCGATTCATCTTCTGCTCATTATAGCAGACTCTGTATTCTTCACTTCCTTCAAAGTACCAGGGATGAAATAACAAAGAAATATTGGCATGATTGCTATTTTTAAAACAGTCTTCTATGCAATTAGGAAACTTTTGGTTACCCTTACAATATAAATGTCTTTATTGTACCTTTGAAGATGTCTTTCCATATTTATCATTGTGGTCTATAAACATCACACCTGGATAAGACTATTGATTATTTTTTTCTTCTGACAGTTTCTACAGATATCCTAACTTAGAAGGGAATTTATGCCTGGAACTATCCATAGCAGTGAGGACATGAACTCGAGAGGAGAACCTTCTACTGCCAGTTTCCTAAACCAGCATAATCTCTAAATGCATTCTAAATACTTACCCATATACCCACAAGTAACTATATCTCTCAGCCATCATTAAAGTCCCTTCTTTTTCAAGCAAACAAAGAATTACACAAGTGGTTAAAATGACTAGCTATGGAAGAACACACTGATTATTAAAAACCAAAAATTGTCAAAATATAGAGAACAACTGACTGTGGTGTGTCCAGCTCTGATTACTATAATGCAATCTCTACACTTAAGGTTCAGGAAAAATCACAGAAGAGTGGGAATTAGGGAAAAGGAGGTCCAGTGACCAGCCCAAAGAGGGCTCCAGCTCAAGAGGAGGCCCCAAGGCCTGACACTATTACTGAGGTGATGGAATGCTTACAAAAATGGTCCTATCATGACTGCCCTCTAAGAGACCCAACGAGCATCTGAAAGAGTCGGATGCAGATATTTGCACCCAACCAATGGATGGCTGAATTAGGGAAATGCCTGAAGAAGCTGAAGAGGAGAGTGACCCTATAAGACCAATATTCTCAACTAACCTGGACCCCAGAGACCTCTCAGACACTGAGCCACTAACCAAGCAGCATACACCAGCTTATATGAGGCCCCCAACACATACAGCAAAGGACTGCCAGGTCTGGGTTCAGTCAGAGAAGCTGCACCTAACCCTCAAAAGACTTGAGTTCCCAGGGAGTTTAGAGGTCTGGTGGAGTGGAGGTAGGGGTGAGGACATCCTCTTGGAGAGGAGGGGGGAGGTGGTATGGAATGTGGAACAGTCAGAGGGTAGACTGGGAAGGGGATAAAATCTGGAGTGTAATAAAAAAAATAAATAAAATTTTATATATATATATATATATATATATATATATATATATATATCCAAGATCAAGATGATGATTGTGAGGTTGTGACTTCTATTTACTTTACAATGAGAAAGCTACACTTATGAAACCTGAACAATATGCTACCCTAAATAAAACACAATCAGTGAGAATACCATTTGATATGGTAGTGTGTATGCTGAAAATCTCACAAGGCCCCATCCCAAGATGAAGGACAACAACAATTAGGGATTGCTGAGAATTAACCTTCTCTAAAAAAGAGTCCCCTATTTATCCTGTAATAAATGGTCATCTCTAAAAATATATACCTATGAATACCTCTAAGTGGACTCCACATGTTGTACTTATGTATATATACATGTAACAACAATAAAGTAAAAGAAGGTAAAATTCTTATAATCCTCTGGATAAAAAGCTAGAAAATAGTCATTATTGGTGCAATATGTTTCATGAGTATTCAATATATTGTCAACCTGTTTTACATCCTGCAAACATAATAAATAAAATAGATCCAAATATTTACTCTTACAGAGATGCATAAGACCCTCAAAAGAATCCAATAAAATGATGATACAACAGTTATGTACATGCAAAATTTTAGCTGAAGATCATGTTTTCTTTATGACTTTTTCAGTGTTTAGTAATTTGTTATGAAAAAATGGATTATGATTCAATCAGACACACTAGAATGGACAAAAATTTCTGTAGTTCTTTGTAAGGAACATTCTTTCACCTACAGGTTGTCAAGAGTTTTAAGAACTAAATAACATACTTTAATTCACATATTATAAAGAAATTCTCTGTCTTCTGTGCTGACAATATACCCTGGAAGAAGGGTAAAGCAAAGACATATGTGAATATTATTATGTCTCTTGATTGTCTATGGGAAAACAATGGTTTTTTTGCAAAAGAGAAATAGAAAATACAAAACAAGAAATTCCCTATCACTTGACATTCATGTTCAATATAGGGCAATAAACCATACATTATAATAACAAGTATGAAAATATATCAAACTGACTGTTTTTACAACTCCTTTCACCAATAAGTATTTAGTACCTACTAAGTTTCATGGACTCTGATATACTCTGGAGTCTCAGTTGTGAGCTTATAAAAGAAGTTTATTCTTACAAGGATTATGCCATTATGCAAAATACATAGATCTGTGAAATAGCTATATACACAATCACAAACTTCAACCAGTTCTGTGAATAGAAACCAGACTACTCTACAAGGCATATATATTATATGATGCTTTTTTGCAATAAACCCAAAGTCATTTGTTTCACTATTTAAGATTAGAACATAAGAGAAGTGAAAAGCTTCAGTTAGGAACAACCTCAACTTAGAGTACTAATATTTCAATTAACATTCATTATCAAAAGGTTAACTAGACCTGTAATCCTACTAACAGGAGAAAAATGAACATTTAACTCACTCCATTAAAATAAAGGAAAGATCTTGGAAAATAAATACTATATCATAGAGTCTGACTCAAAGCACAGTTATAAAGGTCTGGGTGGATACATATCATATAAGGATTTCACCCTAAAGAAATTATGGTAGCCTCTCCTTTAGATGCCTTTCCTACTCATGCCCACTGTGATGGTTGATCTTCCTTGCCAACATGGCTGAACTTAGAATCATTATGGACACACTTATGGGTATGCCTATAAGGGTGTTTGCCCAAACATTTATCTGATAAGAGCCACACTGACTATAAGCATCACCAACCACAATCTGCAGTTGTCAAGTGAATAAAAAGATTAGCTGAACACCAGCATCCATCTCTATCTACTATGTGACTTCAGATCAAAGATGACCAGCCTTGCCGTGTTACTATCACCATGAATTTTCTGCCATTATGAACTATACCCTAGAGCTGAAAACCAAATTAAACTATTTCTTAAATTATTTTGTCCAGCATTTTGTTATATCATTGAAAAAAGTATCAAATACAGCATTCACCCCTCTACCTTATCTGAATAGGATACAGAATCCTAAAACACCTGCTCCTCACTCTAAGACTTTATCCCTCTAAATTCTGTAAGCTTTACACCTAGTCTTTTCACTAACTAGGCAATGAGACCGTAAGGATAAGTGACCTTGGATGGATTTTTTCACTATATTATTTACACAGTTTAGGTAAAAGTGACATATGAGAGGCAGTCGTTAAAAGTATGATAAATCAACAATGCCAGGTAAAATATAATGATAACATCAATACATATAGATGAACTGACAGTCATTTATTGGAAAGTAATGCTACTTCCAATTCAGATAAGTCAAAATAGGTGTTGTACTATAATGAAAGAAAAACAATTTCACATGACATGAGGGAAAATATACCAACTAAGTCAAGAATTTAACCAGAAATATGTTGGACATGCTTTCAAAGCTAAAGTGAGTATAGCACAGGTAGATGGAGAATAGATGAAAGGAAAAAGGAAAATGTGAGGTTGCAAAGGCAGGTTAGTACTAAGGTATGAAGATTCTTAGCTATTGGGGGATTTCATCATCTGAAACAACATCCCATTAATAGAATATATGGGATTTCAACTCAGAAGATCTAGATTCTGGAATCAGTTCTGCAGTTTATCAATTATAAAACATGAGAAAACCTAGTAAATGCTCATGGCCTGGTGTTTGAATGGTTGATATGTTACACAAAAATGGAGAATGTAACAAGGAAAAATGGGCTCTCACATTTATACTATTTGAAGGCTCTGTAGGGCATTCACATAGAAAAGTCCCAGGAACACTAGAGATAGTTGGAAGATTTAAACAAAGTATAGGAGTATTAGAGATTAATTTTGTCTTTTAAGTGTGTCATAGTATGGTAACAACTATAGTTCATAGTTGAGGTTATACACTACAGTGCCACTAGGGTGGGAGGCAGATCTCAAAAGTTCTCGACACTGAAGCTATCACAGGTTTAGTAATAGATTGGTTGGCTGGTGGGTTTTATTTGGGCATTTTCTGTTATATTCCAAATCCACAATATGACTTTCACTCCATAAATATGCATAGTTATAATTTGTTAACATATAATGAAAAGAAATATGCAGTGAGGTTAGAAGTACTACTTTGAGATTCAAAAATATAAGATAAGTAGTTGAACACATTTTTAAATATAGAAGAATAGTTGTCAAAGTTAATATCTGGGAAAGGATTTTGTTTACGAATGTTTCAATTGATTTAGATTAAGTTAAAGAACTATGGTGAGAAAACAAAATAACTCAAGCTGTCCCATTTTTACTAGCCTTCTACTCTGGACACTCTTGTACTCATGGAGATACTAACTCCTAAAAGTAATTTTAGATAAGCAATTTGTTTTTTTTAAATCAAGCAAGCCTGAACCACCTCTCATCACCCGAAATAAAAGTCTGTATCTAATAGGCAAAGTAATCAGACTACATAAACAATTTTTATTTTTAATATTGTCTTCTGAAGCTCACCCATGTTTTTATTGTATATTATACATGATTTAAATGTCAGTAAATAGCTTACTTTTTACATTTTATTTTTTATTGGATATTTTATTAATTTACATTTCAAATGTTATCCCCTTTCCCAGTTTGCCCTCTGGAAATCCCCTATTCCATCCTCACTCCCCCTGCTTCTATGAGGGTGCTCCCCCACCCACACACTCCTGCCTCTCTGCCCTGGCATTCTCCTACACTGGGACATTGAGCCTTAATGTGGAGTTTCACAAGGTCATTTTCAGCCAAGTATATAACATGCTTGGATCACATTCCCCTCACTTCCTACTACTTCTGCGTTTTCTCTCCTATCTCTTCTGCTCTTATTTCCCTTTTTCCTGTAGACAGTTTCACTTCTACTTTTAGTCCATGTGTACATATATGATTTTATGTGTCAATATAAAATAATATAACTTATAAAATGAAGAAACTGTATTTTTCTTGTAACTCTTTTTATTATGGAGTTCATCTGACCAGAAACAGAAGAATAAAATTGTATCAATGAAACACTGCCCAATTTACTCTATACTCTATATATCATATAATTTACTCTATATATTATGGCACAGAAGTTCAACCAGAACCACCCTGATGCTATCTAATATATCTTTCAGTCTCTGAGGATGGGTACTATAAAACATTGTAGGAACCCCAGGCCCACTGACTGGTATTTTGATTCCATGTTGGAAATTTTGCCACCTCTTTTTATTTAGGTGGTAAATACAGCCTGGTGATATGCTTTAAACCTGAGTTTTTCAGTTTTGGCCTTGACTCTTCTATGACTTGAGGTATTACTCATTCCCATCCTACTGCCAAGCATATAGCATGTAAGATCACCTTTAGACATTACTGTTGATATATGATTACCATTTCTGATCATTGAGGAAAAAGCAACCAGATCAGATCTTGTTGGAAGTCCTACATGGTGCAATACATGTCAATCATCTTAGATCTTGGCACTGACATTTTCCCACTTGTCTGAGTCGCTGCAGAACTACCTAGTAAATGAGCCACTATATAGATAATAGATATATGGGTGGCTCAGCCCAAATTTGCTCTTGAGTGTTGAAAAAAAAGCAAGGCAAAGAATGTGTCACCTGTGTTTCATAGCCATGAACCATGCATTTTAAGTGAAGTCACTGGCAAAACCATAATATTAGCTTTACATAGTGGTCTACCTATCATAAAATATATAAACTATTCTTCCCATAAAACCCAGAATTTTTTTAAAAAAAAAAAGCAATCAGATTGCCTTCAGAATTAAGAAATCAACATATAGTAAATGAAAACAAGAATAAATGTCACTTCCAAAAAACTGGTTTCTGTATTTCACCAAAATTAGAGTTCACATTGGGTCTATATATGCATTGAAAGAAAGAGTTCGTGTTCTTCACATCCTCTCCAGCATCTGCTATCACCTGAGTTTTTGATCTTAACCATTCTGACTGGTGTAAGGTGGAATCTCAGGATTGTTTTGATTTGCATTTCTCTGATGACTAAGGATGTTGAACATTTCTTTAGGTGCTTCTTGGCCAATCAATATTCCTCAAGTGAGAATTCTTTGTTTGGCTCTATACCCCATTTTCTTTTTTCTTTTCTTTCTTTTTCTTTTTGGCATATCTTTAACATTTTCAAATATTTTTATTGGATATTTTATTTATTTACATTTCAGATATTATCCCCTTTCCCAATCCCCTCCCCAAGAAATCCCCTAATTCCCCCTCCTCCTGCTTCTATGGTATGCCTCCACCCACCCACCCACTCCCACCTCCCCACCCTCAAATTCCCCCACACTGGGGTATCCAGCCTTCACTGGACCAAGAACCTTTTCTCCCATGATGCCCAACAAGGCCATCCTCCCATACATATGCAGATGGAGCCATGGGTCCCTCCCTATGTACTCCCAGGCTGGTGGTTTAGACCCTGGGAGCTCTGGTTAGTTGGTATTGTCACTCTTTCCTTTGGGCCAGAAATCTCTCCAGCTCCTTCAGTCTTCTCTCTAACTCTGCCATTGGGAACCCTGTGATGGTTAACTGCAAGCATCCGCCTCTGTATATGTCAGGCTCTGACAGAACCTCTCAGGAGACAGGTATATCAGGCTCCTGTCAGCATGCACTTCCTGACATTCACAACGGTGTCTGTGTTCTCATGTCCAACAGTTGACTGGGAACAGGAAAACAGAACATGAACTCAATGGTGCAATGGTATTTTGTGAAGGATTGTTGTTATTTTGTTTTGTTGGTTTTCTTGTTTTTGTTGGTTGGTTGATTGTTTTTTATTGTTGTTCTGCTTTGGTTGTATCTAATAATACTTTATCTGTGCGTTTAATTTTTTTCTTACCTACAGGTCTTTTGCTTGCATATCATGGTTTCAGATTTTGTGCTTTTATGGGATTTCTGTATTTGCCAATGGCTCTGCATCTATATGTTTTTCTTGTGCTTTTCCTTTGGATTTTTCTTTTTCTGTTTGTTTGTTTGTTTGTTTTGTCCTATTCAGGTTTGATTTCATTTTATTATTACTTTTTTTCTGGTTTAGATGTCTATTTATTTTCTAATGTTAAATACCAAGAAAAGATATGGATTTGGGTTGCTGGATAGGTTGGGATGATGTAGAAGGAGTTGGAAAGAGAGGGAACAAAATAAAAACATCATTTGGGAAACAATTCTGTTTCCAATTTTAAAAATGAGCAACAACAAAAAATAAATTAAGGTAAAATTTAAAATGAGTAGGGAAATCAAAATTTTCCTAGGAGTGTTTGTCTGGAGTTAGATACATATAATGTTAAGAACATTTATAATATGGATGAAATTTCTTTGAAAGCTCTCTTTAATGTTTTCTTCCAAATAAGCTGAGCTATTGGGGGATCAGCCTGATTTAATCCTTTGATGGACACCTATTAAATTTTTCCCTATATAATGGTGCCTTGAACAGGAACAGTCATCAAATAGTTCCTCTTTTGGTCACCAGCCAGACAATTATAATGTCATCTTAGATACTTTGAATATCTGAAAGATATATTGAAAAAATTACATTCAAAGTCAAGGAAATATATAACCATAATGTTTATGAAGCCATAAACTTCTGTTTCAAGAGGTCTTGCTCCAATCACAACAACTACATTCTGGGCAAAGTAAGGTGTGGGGAATCCTAGATGCCTCTCCTCACCCTGATGCTCTTCTGAAAAGCATACCTGTTAATGACTCAGCAAAAAGCTTGTAATTGGTATAATGTGAGGCTTATGATTAATCCATACTTGCTTTTTATGATTTATCCATCTATAACACAAAATCTATACTGGTAGGACTTGTGATGTGATTCCTGAAATTACAAGCTTGGGATGAGTCTGCCAGATCTTTCTTCTTGTTTCCTAAGCAGTATGTTTAGGAAACTCTTGTTTCCTAAGAGTATGATACTCTTTGAGGGTTAATCTAGGAAAACTATCTCTCATAAACTATACTCACACCAGTGCTTCATTATTTGGCCCTCATATAGGATTTTCTAATTGCTTCTTTGGCCTACTCATGGTCAGTCATGGGTAAGACATATAGGGCTGTTTGGCCAAAGAACAGGTGAGAGCCTGCAAATTCTAACTCTCACAATATCATCAGTAGCATCAATAGGTTGATGAAAACCTCCATAGTGTCATCAGGATATGAAGGTCCTCATAAACAACACTCCAAGCTAAGCAGCTTCCTAGTAGCAAAGTCAAGCAGAGAAAATATCCCACAAAGAAAAGCCCTCTGTAGTCTAACCACAACACTGTGTTAAGAAATTTCCAATTGTATAAGTAATGTGATCAGATTATGACTATACAAGTTAATTCTGACCCAGCTGAGAAGAGATGTATGAGTTTGTCAGTAGCTTCCTTTGAAAGTTTCTCTACATAATTTTCTCCTATCAACCAGGTCCATATATGACCTATGTAATAGTAGTGCTATTTCCTGCACACTTTCTATATGTCACATACACTTGCCAATGCTATGCATTTAAAAACTTACTGACACATGTAGAAACTGAGATGTTAAGTAGTTTGCCAAAGGTCTCATAGATAAGACACTACTGGGGTTTCTCCAAAAAGATTAGATTTCAAGTATACATAGGCCTAATTATTATGTTATAGTACCCATATATACTTGTTCTCCCTAAATAATAAGAATTAAGTCTACCAAAAAATGTATTGCTCAAAAGAGAAAAATATAGCTACAGACTGAAAGAGCTTTATTCTTTCATTAGGAAGCAAATGTTAGTTTTTGCAAGATGTACCATTGGCATCACCACAATAGGATTTGTCAGAACAACTTAGTAAATATGAATAATTGTTAAAACACATTTTTCAAAACATTCTTAGTTCACTAAACCACTCAAATTTCTATTACAATCATGGGAAGTAAAGGGGAAAGTACATTAACTCACCTAAATTGAGATGGATGATACAGTGAGTGCATACATAGTATCTGTCACCCAAATATTTCACTCAAAAGGGGAGAGAAAATCTGTTTTTAATGCATGGCTCTTTGGGAGTTCTCCAGTCGGGAAAATGACTTAGTTGGATACCCATCAATGAATGTATTACACCTGTTTCAAGTGGCAGCTGCAAAGGAAGATTTAGCAAACAGTTAAAGTTAGAAAAATCACTAACATATCCAGGCAACATATCAAGCTTGCTCTGAGTTTACTAAACCAAATAAATAGAGCTCTTTAAAGATATTAAGGATGACAGTTGAGAATGCAAATGTATGTAATTTCATGATTTTTTCTGTACTGTTTTTCCTAATGACCCAACATTCAGCTATATATTCACACTGCTGCATGAGAGTGCATTTGAACAGTTAATTCTATAGTAATTCCAGCCATTAAAGATTTAGAACACTAAGAAAATATCACAATGAGAGGTGAGATGTGAGAAGATAGGATATAAAAACTGGTAATAGTTTTACAAGTCATATGGACATGGAACAAATGACCAGGTAGCAGATATATCTTCAAAAAGGAAAAAAAAAAAAAACCTAATAAGAAGAAATCTGTGCTATGTACCAGCCACTGAATTTATTTATTAATGTATAATATGAATTTATTAGTTAATACAAATGAAACAGTTCAGCACCATTTTCATTACTATATCCATTTAGAAAAAAATGAAACTGAGATGCAAAATAATAACATTTCTTGTGGACATATGACGAATAAGGGAACTCAGGCAATTTGGGCCTTGAATGTGCTCTTAGTCACTCCCTTATTCCGCCTCTCATGTAAAATTATCATTCAACAAATGTTTGTTCTGTTCTTTCTATGTTTTTATCTGTAATATGTGTTAGAACCATGAGGAGCAGCACATAACTGAAAAGATTGATGTTATTTTCCAGATACCTTGGAAACTCAATGTCATTCTCCTCTGCACAATGGTTTCAAATTTAGGTGTTGGGAAAATGACAGTCATTGTGTTACAAAATCTGCCTCTCTTTGTTCTGTTTCAGCAACAAGATTTCATCCTGACCTCTGTCAAATGCTTAACAGTAAATAAGAATCTCTCTGTAGGTTCTAGAATCCTTCATCTCTCAATGGAATTTCTCCTGTTGGAAGAACACTTCAAATAACTATATTTAATTCGGATTTATTTTCATTAAGATTTTCCCACATTAAACTTCTCAATCTCAATGTATACCAGAGCATCTAGCATGATATCAGATATTTTAAGAATTTCAATAATATAGAAGGTACACATTATATCAAAAATTGAATGTGTGGGCCCAGTTCTGGTTCTCTATTGGTTTGTTTCTATTTCAGGCCTATGCACAATTTTGTCTCAGCTTTTGTTTATCATTTGAGATCTGGTAGCAGTTTGGGGCTTCAGTCTTCATTCTTGGTTCTTCTATATGGTCTGAGAGTCAGCCAAGAATATTGTACCAGATACACACACTATTTCTCTCTCTCTATATATATATATATAGATAGATAGATAGATAGATAGATAGATATAGATATAGATATAGATATAGATATAAGCTCACTTCTGTCATTCACTTGCCTCTTTTTCTTTTGTCTTTATATCTTATCATCTTTCTTTTATACCTCTACCAAAGGACAAAAGCTGCCCTAGTTTACAGCACCTGGCTTTTAATGTCCTGAGAGATGAATCTTTACATCATTTGAGTATATAACTTTTCCTTTTTAAGTTAATCTTTAATGAAAATTCCCATATCTCACCTTTGTATCTGCACTTCATCCTTCTGTATGTGTATATGTATATATATATATATATTTGTGTGTGTATATGTATATCCAATGAAGAAACAAAGAGAGATTTGATTTTAATTCTTTTAATCCTAGAACTAAATAAATACATAACATTACAAGACCTAGAAGATACTATAAAGACAGTCCAAAGAGGAAAGTTCATATTTTTAATTGCCAAAGGTGCAATAAGCATATCAATCTTAAACTAAAGAAGTACAACGAGGCATTGGAAAGTTAATGTTAATAACAAACCAAACCTCAAATCGTAATTGAGGTAAGTGCAGGAAGAAAGAATATAGGACATAATTCTGGAGGTAGGAACTGGTGCAAAGTCTATGAAGGAATGTTGTTTACAAACTTTCTCAGCCTGCTTTCTTATATTATACAGGACTACCTTTTCAGTGATGGCATGACCCCCAATAAGCTGGACCCACTCACATTAATCATTAATCAAAAGAAAATACACTGCAGACTCATCCATGGGTCAATATGGTGGGTGCATTTTCTGAATTAGGTTCCATCATCCAATATGACTCTAGCTAGAATCATGCTGACATAAACTAGCCAGCAGAAGGATTCAAAAATACATTGGAATAAGCCTATTTGAGGAACAAAATGAAAATTTAAAACTCTGTAGGAAGAAATTAAAGAAGACCAAAAATAAAAAGACCTTCCATACTCATAAATTGGTGGGAATAATATTATGAAAATATTAATCCTATCAAAAGCAATCACAAGAGCAGTGAAATACCAACAAATGACTCAAATGGAGGAGGGGAGACTGATCTGAAAAGAGACTTCTCCAAACAAGAAACAAAAGTAACCAATAAATATGTTTAAAGCTGTTCAGCATTCTTAGCAATTAAAAGCAATTCAAAATTTCACCTTTACTCCAGCCAGAATAGCCAATATCAACAAGATAACTGAAAGCAAATGGTAACAAGGATTGGGGGAAGAGAAACTCCAGTTTACTGTTGCTGTGATTGCAAACTGGGGCAGTCACCATGAAACTTAGTGATTATATGACCTAAAATAACGGAAGAAACCAGGAAAACAATAAAAAGGAGCATAGAAGGAGGGAGAAAACATGCTAGAGAAGGGGACACTGGTACTATGAAACAGGATAGGGAAAAGGTGAGTATCAACCAGTTGTGGAGATGCAGGTAATAAGAAATAAAAGGAGAAAGAAGGAATATACAATGCTAAAGACTTAAAAAATCTACAGAGCAGCATATTGTCTTATGTTTAATCAAAATGCATATATAAGTGTATGTGTTTGTATATAGTTTAAATGACATTTCACCACTTGGGATAATACTTTTTCAAAGAACCATAGTGTATCTAATAGAACAACCTTAAAGAATTATAGGCTAACTAATAAATACCCAGCATCAGACATGGGAAACTTCATAGACTATCTAGTAGACTATAGATAATCTAAAGTAACTAAGGACCATAGACTACCTAACAAAAACCCCAGTATCAGGCATGGAAAACATCACATGAGAGTTCAAAAGACTCCCAAAACAATATAAATTATTTTACTGTCCTTGATTGCCTCAGATTTTGAAGATAAGATGCCATTGCTTTGGACACCACGGATTTCTGACACTGGACATGGAGGAATCAAGATAGAACTGACATATAAGCCACTTACCTGAAAAACAATTCTCATAGTACCTAAAGGTACTATGAAAGCTGACAGTTTAGAAAAATCAATGTTCCTACCCAACCATGATACCTAAAACCCCAACAATGATCAGCCAAGCAATGTATAATCAATGTTTCAGAAATGTGTGATATTTATTATATCTTAGGGATAAACAATGGCTGTCCAATTTCATTTAAAGTAAACCAAATATGAAGAAATTTTAGCCTGGTACTATAAACCTAGCCAACAACCTACCCATGGCTGGTGAGACCAGGGTGCTAGAAAGAATGCTGTACTCCTCACACTACCCTAAGCCAGTATAATTTCTAACTGCACTTTAAATATTATTCATATATCCACAGAGAAGTGTACCTCTCAGTTCCTCATCAAAGTAACACCTTTTTGCTCAGATATCAATTATTGTAGAATTCTACAATTGGTCAAAATGCAAAGACCAACATAACAGAATGTGCAAATCCACATGATGCATCTATAATGCAAACCTTAACCCTAAGGCCTAGGGAACATCGTGAAAAATGAAAAAGAAAGACTGTAAAAGCCAGAGGACCAGGGCACCTGCTGAGAGGCTCATGTTTTCTATATGTGACAGGGAAAATACACCCATGATATCTCAACAATATGATTTCCTAAACATAATGCATAATAATAGTACCAGTTGATGTACCAGGACAAATAGAAGAAATTTCAAAAGACCTTATGCTTAGATGAAGAACTACAGGAAATTCTTGGTTTCTGAAAGAGAGAGAATCAGTATTTAGAGATGAATCCCCTGAATGGTTGTCCAATCAGAAGTGGCCATTCTTAAATACATGTAAACATGAGCAACACTAAATGGTTTCAGCAGATTTCATATAATTTTTGAATGAGGTAACTCAGGCGTAGAAATACAAGCACTGCAAGTACTCTCTCACCTTAGGTTTCTAAATATGAATCTCTTTAGATTGACATTTATAGCCTGGGGCAATTGGGTAAAGTGGAGGTATAGAATGAGTCCATGGACATGAGGAAAGTAAGACTTGAGAGGTGGATAATAAGAGAGTAAGACTGAGGTTCTATTAAGGAGAAAATGTGAAAGGACTTCAACTAGAAAAGGGAAAAGGAAGAAGTAGGGAAAGACAGAGAGAAGATGGATAAAGAAAATGAATGATATTTGAAAAATCCATAGTGAACCATATTATTTTGCAAGCTTAAAATGTATAGTATATATGTTTATTACATATGTGTTTATAGTTTAAAGAGAGTTGTGTCATACTGGGTGATAATGTTCCCTCTAAATTCATAGGCTTACTAGCTAGGACTGGTTATAGGGCACCTCTGATGTCTTCTTCAATTTCTTTTTTTCAGAGATTTGAGGTTCTTGTCATGCAGGTCTTTCCCTTGCTTGGTTTGAGTTATACCAGGATATTTTATATTCTTTGTGGCTATTGTGAAAGGTGTTGTTTTTCTAATTTCTTTCTCAGCCAAAATATATAAAGAACACAAAAAGTTAGACTATAAAAAACAAATAATCCAATTAAAAAATAGGGTATAGAGCTAAACAGAGGATTCTCAACAAAGGAATCTCAAATGGCCAAGAAGCACTTAAGGAAATGTTCAATTTCCTTAGTCATTAGAAAAATGCAAATTAAAATGATGCTGAGATTCCACCATACAACCATTAGAATGTCTAAGAACAAAATCTCTAGCAACAGCACATACTGGCAAGGATGCAGAAAAATGAGAACTCTCCTCCATTGCTGGTGGAAGTGCAAACTTGTACAATACAACCACTCTGCAAATCAATCTGGCAGTTGCCAGAAGCCTCCTGGCCAGGAGTGGGTAGTGGTGGGGGCACAGAGTAGGACTTTGGTGATGGCTTTGAAGTCTGAGGGTCTCAGGGCTTCCTAGCTTGATAACCTGTACTGAAATGCTGATGATAACTTGTAAAAAGTTCTAAAAACTTTCTTGCTCTTTCTGATAGTAAAAGATTGCTGGTTTAACACCTGTAGCCTAACAACAGAGGATTAAGCAATGCTGGGCTCTAACTTTCAGCCTGCTAGTCACAAGTTTCAGAAAGAAAAAACGACACTTAGGTGATTACAGAGTTTATTGCTAAGTTTTAAAAAGTTTCCCATGAAAGCTAACTAAAGAGAAAAGAAGAAAGATTCTAAGCAGGGAAAGGGAAAACTTCTATTCTATCTGGGAAAGGGAAAAAATTCTATTCTATCTGCCTTTCATCTCTTTGTCCTCAATACTTATACATCTTTCAGAATACATAATTACATGTTAAAAGGTTCATCACAAGTTCACACAAAAAATCAAATCATAAATTGAAATAGAAGTTTACAACACAGAATGTTTACATGCATATCCATAAGAGTAATTATCTGGCTAAACATCTATCACCTGTCTAGCTCCACAGGTTCAATATAGGTTTAAAACATAACTAAGTTATTAGTGGCGTTTTGTATAGATAAGCCCAGTCAACATTTTATCTTCTGTCCTATCACCTATCACCTATCACCTAAAAGGGAACCATTAGTCCTATCACCTAAAATGGAACCATTAGTTCCGTTTTAATGAACTTTGGTTAATTGTTTTACAACCTCTTGGGATGTGCTCTGAGTAGAAAAGTCTCGTTGCTATCTAAGAGCAATTAACTGGTGACACTTGGGAGACTGGCAGAGTTCTCATCACAGTTTTGACTATCAGAAAAGGACCAAATAGCAGTCCCACTATAAAAGAGCTTAATAATCATGGATATAATTTTAAGAATTCTTACAGGATCACCATTAAGACTTAAGAAGTCATTTATGTGTCTATATAGCATCACTACAAGGCAGTACATCTTCGTGGATCTGCAGAGATCTTCTCTAAAGGGGTGTACTATTGCTTGGTGATTGTTATATATGTTTAATAATAATAGGGAAAGCATATTAATAGCAGGAATCTCTCCTAAAATGAATCCCTTACAGCCTTGCTAAATAAGGGTGCACCTGTCACAGAATATATAATAATCTCAAGCAGGCCATCTCAGGATGATCACAAGTTATTAGCTTGTCCCATTATGGCTCCTGACAGGTGAATTCTCAGAAAATTGGAAATACTACTACCATAAGACTTAGCTATATACCTGGGCATATAAACAAAAGATGCTCCACCATGTTACAAGGATATGTGCCTCACTATGTTCACAGCAGCTTTATTTGTAATAGCCAGAAATTAGAATCAACCCAGATGTTCCTCAATCGAAGAATGGATACAGAAAATGTAGTTCACTTGCACAATGGAATACTAGTCAGATATTAAAAACAAGGACATCATGAATTTTGCAGGCAAATGGATGAAACTTGAATACATTATCCTGACATGACAACCCAGAAGCAAAAGGACAGGCACTGATAAGTAGATATTAGCCATAAAACACAAGATACCCACAATACAGTCCACAGACCCAAAGCAAAACAAGAAGGAAGGCCCAAGGGAACATGCTTAAATATCACTTAGAATGGGGAAAATAGTCATAGGAGGCAGATGGAGGGAGGGAACTAGGTGGAAGAAGGGATGGGGAGGGTAATGGGGGTGTCAGGATCAGGTATGTGGGAGGACAGGAGAGATGGATAGAGGGCCAGGAAAATGAATAGAAATCTGCAGCTGGTGGGGGAGGTATGTAGGAGCATCTCTAGGACATGCCAGAGACCTGGGGTGGGAGAGGCTCCCAGAAATCAATGGGCATTTCCTTAGCTGAAACAAATAGCAGTGGAACCTGAAGAGGCCACCTCCTCTAGCCAGGCAAGACCTCCTGTGGAGGAATAATGACACCCACCTACCCACAAACCTTTGGAAACAAAATTTGTCCTGTCTACAAGAAATGAGGGGGAAAAGATGGAGCAGAAACTGAGGGAACAACCAACCAATAACTGCCTCAACTTTAGACCCATCCCATAACCAAGTACCAATCCCTAACACTATTAATGATACTCTGTTATGATTGCAAAAAGAAGCCTAGTATAACTGTCCTCTGAAAGGCTTTACCCAGAAGCTTACTGCAAAAAATGCAGAGACCCACAGCCTAACATTGGATAAAGCTAGGTAACTCTTGTGGAAGAGTTGGAGAAAGGACTAGACTAAGAGCCTAAAGAGGGATAGAAACTCCACAGGAACACCAAGAGAATCAACTGACCTATATCTTTGGGGGCTCTCTCAGACTGAGACACCATCCAAAGAGCATACATGGGATAGAACAAGACCTCTGACACATATGTAGCAGATGTACAGCTAAGTCTTCATGTGAGTTCTCCAACAACTGGAGTGGGGGCTGTTCCTAAAGCCTGTCTATGGAGTCTGTTCAGCTAACTGGGCTGCCTTGTCTGGCTTCAGTTGGAGAGGATGAACCTAGCCCTGCAGAAACTCAATGTGCCAGGGTGTGGGAAAACCCAAAGGTGACCCCATCCTCTCAGAGAAGAAGGGGGGAGGAAAGAGATTTGTGAGGGGGGAAATAGGAGTGGACAGAGATCAGGATGTAAGATTAAAATCACTATTTTTAAAAAGCCAGGAAAAAATGGAGTGTCAAGCATGTACTAACTTGGAATCCGCATCCTTAGGGCTACTTCTTATAGTGTTTGGAAACTTCAATATAAACTGCTATGGGGAAAACTGATAAACAGTCCTACCAAGCTATAAAGTGTGTGAGAAACAATGACCAGCATGGTAATATACTCCCAGTGATGCAATAAAGGCACTTTTTTACCTTGGAGGTAACAATTATCTAATTGAAATTAAGATCCACTAAAAGGAGTGAATTCATGCCTTGTATAATAAGCATAGCTAAGAGCCAATGGCTGGGGAAATCAAAATCCCTAAAGGAGAACCTACAACTACAACTTGTCTAAATCAACATAATTTCTAACTGTATATGGTGGTTTGAATGAGGAAAGCTCACCATAGTGTTTGGTATTTAAACACTTGCCCCCCAATCTGTAAGTGAGGTCTGTAAGGTACAGCATTATTGGAGGAAATGTGTCACTGAGAGTGGGCCTTGAGAATTTATAACTTTCCTCCATTTTGTTTCTGTTCTCTACTTTGTGCTTGAGTTTGAAGACATGAGCTGTCAAGTTCCTGTTCCTATAAAAATACCTACCATTTTTGTTTGTTTGTTGGTTGGTTGGTTGGTTGGTTGGTTTGCTATGCCTCATCACAAATGATACTTGTCCCTATGGGGACTGAATGTCAAAATAAACTCTCTTTTATATAATTTGTCTTGGTCATGTTATCACAGAAAAAAGAGCAATTAATATATTCTAAATATTTACCCATATACTTCTTGATAGCTGAACCGCTTACCTGTCATCAAAGAAGTATCTTATTATAAAAGATGAGGCTACCACTGAGATCTCCAACTGGACATATTGCAGACAATAAGTGACCATGAGGTTGTTCAGCCTCCACTCTGCTGAATCTGCAGCACAATTCCTATACCTAAGGCCCATGAAACATTTCTTCCATCCCTACTGTCATGTTGATTGATGTGGCCATCATGCAGGTCTTGTCTAATCAACTACGCTGTTGAGATTTCCTGGGTTCAGCATACCTATCATGTTTACAAGACACTACCTTGTAGCATGTAGTCCTGATCAGTTGACTCTTAAAACTCTTTCCTTCCTAACTTGCTCAATGTTTCCTTTACTAGGCAAACACAAAATCACAACTTAAATCTACTTCTGTTGGAAGTAAGAGTATAATAACTTCACTGATCAGACACAGGGAAAAGCTGAGGGAAATGTAGAATAATTACAGGGGATTTCTTTTTCTGAACTGAAAGTTTGAATAGAGCAGAAGTCAGCAAGATGATTAGGTAAATGTAGCTAGAAAAGAAGGCTGATGAGCCCTAAATTATATGTCATCACAGCCTAAGTATTTTTAAAAATTGTATATTCTTAAACATCTGGCAATATTCTAAGGAATTCTCCCCAACCTATGGCCTTTTGGTTCCCATTAATAGTGCCTAGGGTTGATTGCTTGGTAGTAAGGTTGACTTACTGAGTTAGGGATGCCCTTTTTAATTGAGAGTGAGCATCTGAGTGACAGTTTAAGTAAAAGGGTTTTATCATGAATCTTTGAAAATTCCACCTTACCAGAAGCAAGTGTAATTGTTTGGAGAATATTGTGGATTAATCCTGAATGTTCATGTTATCCAAAAATCTATGCATTGAGTCTCCAAGTTGACAGTACTCTCACAGTAGGTTCTTTAAGAGGTGATTATGATGGAAGGACCCTTAATGAATGTTTTCAATGCCTGTGGGGGAAACTTGAGAAACCTCCTTAACCTTCTGCAACATAGAGGTCAAAGCAAAGACTCTAATCTGAGAAGCAGACCCTTGCTTGTTTACACATGTTTCAGGCTTTGATCATGAGCTTGCTAACTTCCAGCGGGAAATGAAGTAATACATTTATGTTGTTTATAAACCACTTGGTTTGTAGGATCGTTAGAGAAGCCCAAGTTGATTTATTAATAATTCATATAATTTTGTAGCACATCCCCTTGATTTTGTTTGGATTAAAATAGTTCTGAATCAATTTGGGATAATAATATATAGAACATTTTGTTAGACTTGATTTAACTCAGGTATTTTTACTGTCAGTGATTATTTTTGTTTTGTTGGTGGTGATGTTTTAGTATTTTCCCCAGAGTCTCTAAGATAGGAGAGAAAGGTGTGAAAGAATTAATATTCAGATTATTCCTTAAGATATAAAAAAGCAAAACCAAGTGCATCAAATTAAAAGTTTTATTGCATGGATTCAAAAACAAAGGAACAAAGCCAAAATGAGAGATAACATTCCAGAGATTCACATACAAATGCTAGGAGTCTGTGTTCAACATACTATATCAATACAAACCCAAATTATACATCTGGCAAGAGTGGGAAGAAATCATAGAAATACCTCCTTCAAAATAATTGCTGCATACCCACCAAGCAACAGTAAGTACTATGTCCTAGATGTAATCAATAAGGAAGTATAAGTAAATAATTTAAAAATGGCAATGATACTGATTTTACCTATTCTAGTTTTTATTGTAAATATGAGCTGATGGTTTCACAATTGCCTGTGAAGGTTTATACTGATAGTCAACTTGAGAAAATCTTTATTCACCAAACACAGGTCTCTGAGTACCTGTAAGAGGGAGTACCAAGCTAATTGAGGTATGGTGACACAATAGTTTGAAAACAACTCTTACATTCAAAGAAACTGAAACTTTGGCTAGACTTCACAATGAAAGTTGATAATTTATCTTAAGGTCACTTAAGACTGCTAGCCTACTATGTACTCAAACTAATTTCTTAAGCTACCTTTAGGATAGTGATGTAGCATTATAATCAACACTACTTGGGTAGGTTTAGCCATGTAATCAGCTTTTATAATCTAAGATAATGCATAGCTACTATTTTTAATTTGTATTCTTCCATGCTCCAGACTCAGAGTAATGCATATACATCACTTGCTGAAAGCAGCAAACACAGAAATTGAAAGCAGTTTCCTAAAATCTAGCATAAAGGTTGAAAGTATTCATTTATGCTTATTGATTGATAAACAATGATGTTTGTTATCTGGATCATTTAGAGCCAGTGACTTAATCTTTTATAGAACTCTCTTAAAGATTACTGTAAAATGTCCGGTTCCTTCTCTCATGTAATGCTTTCTATGCTGTCAAACACAGAATGAAGCCTAATGAAGCCTTTTATCAGAGAGAGACACACAGAAAGAAGGAAGAAACGAGAATCATCAAGTAGAGAATTCAAATCTGAACATGTTCTTGGTTAAACGACTACAAATGCCTTTTTTCCCTTAATGCAACACTAATGCATTATTGGTAACTGGGAGCTAATCACTAATGCATCATAATCCATAGGAAGAAGCACATTAAATGTGGGTGACTTTATTCCATAGACTAAAGCTTGGACTGAATAGAAAGGGGAAAATGATGGGAAGTACCAACATTCTCTCTCAGCTATCTGGTTGAGAATTCAGTGTAATAGGTGAGCTCATGATTCTACTATCACATCATCTCTGCTGTGGTAGACTCAAACTATAAGACAAAGAAATCCTGAAGTTGCTGTTGTAATGCATTTAATTTTTACAACAAAGAGACAAGAAACTAATGTAACATCAGAGAAATTATTTCTCTCTTCTTGTCTGAGAGTATCATCCCATTAATGTCTCTCCCATCTCCAGTCCTAGGCAAACTACCAATATCCATATCTTTGTGACTAACGGCCATAATTTTGTCAATTATAGCAGTATCCTTTAACTGTTATGATGAGAGCATTCAGAAAACAATACATTTTATCATTAATACCCTGTGAATGACCATAAAATAAAGATAGATTAGATAGATGATAGGTAGGTAGATAGATAGATAGATAGATAGATAGATAGATAGATAGATTGATAGATAGATTGATGATAGATGATAGAGATGAATGATAAATTACAGAATTTTCACATTAACTCACGTGCAAGTTTTATGGGTAAAACTGAAGAGGAAAGGTCAAATGAGATCAATCTTTATTACCAATTCAATTTCACAACTCTTGCCCTACAGTTTGACAAATATTTCAATATAGCATAATATACTATTATACAGAGTATACAATGATAAAAAAAAGTGTCACCCTATGTATAAAAAATAGCAATGGAAATGTTCAAAGCACCAAAGTGCAGGACTACAGTGGTTCACCCTGAAACTCAACTATTTTCTTTCTTATATGCTCTAAGTCTATTTCTTTGCCACACTTGACTGCCCCCTTTGAAAAGCTGGTATTTTCATGTTGCTTTATTTTCCTCTGTATTTTTTTTTCAGTCTACCTACAGTAGTCAACTTGCATTCTGACACTGTTCTGGACTACAGTGACATGGTTAGCTTTTGAGGCAGAAAGTGAAAATCTTAATTTGCTTGTCTTTGAGAGGAAACATCTTTGAAATTTATTCAGAGCAAAAGCAAGGCAATGGGGAAGAATATATACTGTAATCCTCAAAGGAATTGAACATGAATTGAATTAATATTTCTTTAGGGCACAAGATTCTCTTCTTATGAATAAAATCTTTTGAGATCAGGTAAGAAGTTGTAGCCACTTTTCTCTTTTATTACTTTTTATGATGCATTGCTTTGAATATTTGGTTTTATACTGGCAGTGACTGATCAACCAAGCACCCTATATAATCCCACCATGTTGGATAGATTCTATTCTGCAAATTATTCTTTTAGTATAGAAAACAGATGTACCTGTCTCAAAAAACCAAAAAGAAAAAAAAAGAAAAAGAAAACAGATGTACAAGATCACTTTTGTTACTCTATTTGGTTCAATCATTTAATAATGTCTGTTGACCCTCTTATGGGTTCACAGACTCATTTGTGCATTACTTCCCATATGTATGGTTTGTAATTAAATTGAAACTGAAAAGTACCATCCATTTGAAATAAATACTTTTATGAAGCCATGAAAACAGTTGGTGACATGATACCAAATAGGAGATCAAAACTCAAAATGAATCAAAGTAAAAGGTTGATTAAACATACCCAGGGTCTGAAGAAACTGCTTTGATTTGCTTGATTTCCCAGTCATGCTAGCCAAAAGTTGACCTGCTTTTCCCTCTGGTGAAGTTCTATCATGAACTATGTTATGTAGTTCCTTCCTGTTAAATTACTTCTGCCTAGGCTTGAGTGTCTTGCCTGAAGAAGATTTTAGTTAGTAAGACGGCAATGAAGAGTGGTTTTTACCTTGCCTGCATTTCTCTTGACCACATCCATTAGTTACTTGTAAAAACTGATCAGTCAATTCAACTTAAGCTGAAATAAATATGACAGATACGAAATTCTGAAAATAATTTATTGAATTCTAACAGGTACACATTTTATTATTTATTGAAAAAAAAATGGTCGTTTTTACCAGAGAAACAGAAGCAATATGAGGACAAATAGAAAGAGCAACAGAGATTTTCAATAATCAAGCTGGAGACCCCTGGGAGAATATAATTCCTGAAGAAGATTGAAGGTCTGAGAAGCAGAACAATCAATGGTAGAAGTTCCAGTTAGGCTAAAGTCTCAGTAAGTTCTCATCTTTCCATCTGAGTCTAAAAGCCAGAAAAGACCAGTGGCAGAACAGCCAGAAAAGGTGTTACCTCTTAATCAGGCTTTTAAAAAGAAACAAAACCCAAACAAACAAATGTCAGGCCTCTAACACTTTAGAGAGAGGGAATTTTGGTTTATTCAGTATACCCATTAAAATACTAATTTCATCTAGAAACAGTCTCACAGATATTCTCATAATAATGCTTACCCCAATGTCTAGGAACTCTATGACACAACCAAGTTAACATCTAAAATTAACTATCACTACCACACTCTCCTTGGTTGCTATCACTATAATGGCTAACATATATAACATAACCTGGCTTCATTTATAGCTTCAGTCTATAGCAAGCTAAATGCAACATAATTGGATGAAAATAATCCTCATCACTACTTATAAGAGTTTTTCAAATTCCAACATGAGAGTTCTTTTTGGAATAAAACAGAGTGGGTAACAATCATTAAAATGCAAGTGGTTGTGGAAGGTAGACACACTCAACAGAGATTTGTTTCAGGGTTATCTTGGTGATTTAAAGAAGACCTGTTATAAATGGAAAAACAAAAGAAGAAAACTTGGTGGGGTATCTAAGTAATAGCATACTTACAGATATATGGCAAATTATTTAAGAGGTAACTGAGCAAAATAAGCAACAAGAAAAAGATATAAGAATTGCAAAAATTGGTAAAATAATCAATGGCAAAGAACTAAGGGTGTATGCTACTTCAATTTTTTCTGCACCAATTCTGATAATATGATAATGTAGATAAAAGTAATGTAAAAAAGGAGCTGATGACACCTTCTATGGCTCATTTCTATTGCTTTATGAATAATAAAGATGAAAAATATTAGTTTTCAATGTAGTGACTACAATGGTATCAATCTGGACACTCATATGCAAATCAGCTTCTTTTATTAAACATTATCTATATTATCCAGCCACTGTCACCCTATCCAACTTCTCCCCAGTGCTACAGATCCTTCTAAGGCTCCATAATGTTTGAGGACTTTGTAAGTCTCAGCCTTTTCTATGAAAAACAAAATTTCCCCTGGTTAAGGAAAAGTAAAGTGCTCCTTTGAGATAGAAGGGGCACCGTAAAATTGTCCAAAACCATGAAACATTAGTGAAGCAGGAGGAGGTTGTTCCAATGGATATATTTTGTGTTTTCTTAATTAATGATTATCAAAATGCCAGCAGTGCATAAAACCCAGCATGTACTACACAGAATACCTAACACAAGGATAAATAAATTGTTCTTTCTACATCTACACTGACCAGTTTAGAATGTTTTTCAAGTGGTAGAATAATATTAACTATCTACAACAAAAGGAAGTGTGCTTCTAAATAGACCAAGACATAGAATTTGGCCTAATATATTACTCAGAATGAATTCCCAGTGAGAAGTAATAGTCACTAGAACTGTGGCAGCAGAGGCTATCTAGGTAAATACAGCAATTACTTTGTGCTCAGTGGGAAGAAGCCCCATGTGCAAAATGAAAAGTATTTGTATCTTTTTCATTCAAAAACAATTTAGAACAATAACAAAAATGGGACAGAAAGTGAGAAAACAGTAGACCTGGTGAGCTATTCAGTGAATCCATTTCAAACTATCTTGGACTCCACAGATAGACAAGAAAAAAAGAAAAGAAAACACCACAGTCACAGTTACAGGTAGCTACTGAACCTGTAAATAGCATAAATTAATATAAATGATTATACATTAATAAAATTTTCTAGAGATTTTCCATGGTTTGAGTAAAAAGGATTATTCTAGCAAATATATCTTCGGGTTTTTATATTTTTTTAAATTTTATCTTCTGGTAAGACAGATTAAACAAGGAAACAAAGAACCATTCCTTTAAAATATTGTCTCTAAATCATTCTATTTTGATTGTGCTCCTACTGGTTACTAGATATGATGTTCTTAAAAGATAATGGCCAGTAAGAGGAAGAATTTGCCTTTAAAAAGAAACAGGAAACATATACGTAAATGAATGACCAATTCATCAATTCAGCTACCCCAACCAATTTTTTCTTAACAACTGAAACTAATTTACCTTTTCTTCCTGTTAACTTCTATGCTAATGACAATATCGTACACTTTGTGTTGAATCATAGACTATTTTAGGACATCATTGTCAAGCCAACAAGATACATTTACTGAAAAGTAAATACAGACAATTCCATAAGACACTGCTTGTATTTTTAGTGTCACGTAGAGGGAGACAATATACTTGAAAAGCTTGGTCTCTAGGAGAACTTGGTAGTCACTCCCAGAAAGAAGACTGGATGCTTACAGAAATTGTATTAGACTTGTGAAGTTTGCTGTCTGATTACCTAGTGGAAAACTACCAGAATTAATGACATCTGTATCACTATAGCTATTCAGAAAATATTAGCAACCTCTTGATGGGTATGATCTAAGAATATTTAAGAATCTAACGCTGGATTAAATTAGATGTCTTTAAAGTTCCTGGGAAAATATTTTCCAAAAATATATTATACATATATTACAAATAATATATAGTATTTTATATATTATGTATACCTGTATGTATATGCCCTTTGCACCAGAAATTTTTCTAATTATTTAATAGCTCGGATTATCCACTTTATATAACACAGTTCTGGATCTGCAATGAGAGTGCCATAATTGCTTCCTCACTTTAATACACCTAGTAGATAAAGGCCACTGGTAATTGAGCCTCCAACCTTTAGGACTGTGGTTCTCAAATTGCAGGTCACAACCTTTTTGAGGATCAAAAGTCCCTTTCACAAGGGTTACCTAAGACCACTGGAATCTGTAACAGTAGCAAAATTACAGTTCTGAAGTAGCAATGAGAATAATCATATGGTTAGAGGTCACCGCAACATGAGGAACTGTATTAAAGGGCCATAGTTTTAGGAAGGTTGAGAACCAGTGCACTAGTACTTCCAGTAGTAGCAGAAAAGATCTGACTTGACAATTTGGTGTTGAAGACATTATGTTACATTCCTTATTTTTCCACCATGATATTATTGGAGATACAGTACTCCATGGCAATAGCCAATGGGATGTGTGCTCAGATACACATTTCTATGCTCACACAAGGTAACAATTCTCCAAACATCTTTATCCAACCTGTTATCTATAACCATGTCTGTGGCAATAAGAAACCTTGTTATTCTTTTCTACAACTGCTTTCTCTGCATCCTGTTATTTTGCCCTTTGAAAAAAATACATAATATGGCCATGAATTGTGCCCATATAGTATCAAATCAAATGTTCCATTAGATCAAAAACTGAGTCAAATTGTATTTTGGGGATGTATGAAAACTAACTCTACTACTTTCTATTCATAACGTTATATTGGTTGAATTTATCCTGAGGTCAAACTTTCCTGCATCAACTCTTATTTCTCCAGAACAAAAAAATAAGTAGTCATACATAGTAATCAATTTGCTACCAACCCAATGTGCCATCAGGATCCAGAAGTAGCAGGTAAGGTCCGTCTGCAGGCTGAGCAAGAAGGGATGGATGTGCCTATGTATCAAGCATCTTAAGGTTAACATCAGAGCAAAGCTATAGCCAATGACCAAAGCTTGCAATTCATGATTTCTTTGTTTCAGCTTTATTGCTATTATCTCACAGGAGACCACTGTAGTAAGATAGTTAAGCACTGAAATGCCATCTAAGTAAGAATATTGAAGAGTCTGTTATGAAGAGAGACCTAGAGCATGCTTGAGAAACCAATTATCATTAACTGAATGCAAATTTAGAGCCAAACAGAACAGGAACAGCCATGTTCCTTTTTTTTCTGCTTCAGACTACCAGCTACAATAATAGCTCTTTCCTTATTTATTGACCTGTAATAAAATCTTGCTGGATAGGCCTAATGGGGATTTTCTGACTTCAAGGACTATACTGTGTCTGGGTATACAGATGGTAATCATCTTTATTTATTTATGACCCTGAAGTCACACCTGCTTCAAGATAACTATCAAACTATTAGTCTGTTCTGCCTTGAAATCTCAATAGCACTAAAGAGCACCTTCAAATACTTGATCAGTCCTCAAACTAATCCTCTCACAATGTGTTTTATCTAGGCTCATATTTTATTGGCTCTGATATTGTCTGGGAGTTCAATTCTTGAGCTGAATGAGCCAAAGAGAAGCTATTCCTGTTTCCTATTTGGCTTGCTTTAAATGATTTAAGCAATTCACTTGAATTAAGTAGCTATAGGTATTTTGTTAAGGGATTTTTGTTTCAAATACCAAACTCTATGTTAACATGCACAAATCACACTAGCTAAAATCAGAGTACTAGCAAGCTGAATTCTACCAACTTAATGTTATGAATAGAAAGTAGTAGAGATAGTTTTCACACATACCAAAAATACAATTTGACTCAATTATTGATCTAATGGAACATTTGATTTGATACTATATGCATGCAATTAATGCCCATATTATGCTTTTCTTTCAAAGGGCAAAATAACAGAATGGAATATATTGTGGTAATGATGATATAGCTTTATCAAAATACTGAGCATATTTGATGCATTTGGAAATAATTGTTGACTGGTTAACATGTCAAAATACCTCTTCAAAATTATAGCCAAATTTCACATGTCCTCCAGTTCCTGTTCTATGATCTCTACTGGGCAGGCTCCATCATATTTAAAGAGAGTCAATGTAAATTTGCATTTGGTTTACTGTTGTTGTTCCTAGAAATATTTGATTACCTCTACCTGAGTTCAGCCACTTAGTATTTCCTAAGTCAGCACTTAATTGTTAGGCTATCTATTAAACTTCATCAAATAAAAAGATTGACCCTTTTTTCTTGAAGAAAACTACCAAGGAATATAATGCCAGTATTTCATTTCAGGAGAGCCATAATTTAGCAGGTCTTTAATAATGTAACTCTTGCAGAATGAAGAAAGGTCAGATTTCTATCCCTAAATCACCTTTATGATAATGACAGTTTTTGTTCTTCTCTACTGTTGTGAAATCAATCCTAGCCATACAGAGGTCAACATTTTTGTTATTTAGTGCTTGGATATGATTTAGATGTCCACTTCCCTAGTTTTATTTAATGTCTCTTACAGTATATTTCTGAAAACGTCAAGCAGTAAAATTTTGAGATCAAAGACATTTGGAGTCTATTTCCTCAGTTTCTCCTTCACTGCGTGTCATATGGGGATGGTATATATAGAACCACCACCGTGACTTCTGTATCCAGAAAAATCATTAAACAAACTGAGAACGAGAGTCGTGAGTTCATGAAACTAGGATGCAATTCATTAGCAGTAACTTACACTTTTCCACTTTCAGTTAAATAAGTAATTCTGCATCAGGATGACAAATGTATACATGATTTATTACATGGAAAAACTCTAACTTGATCACATTTATCATATTTCAAGGCTAACCTAAATGAAGAAGAGTCAGTGATTTCCTATGTTAGTGGTTCTTGGATTTATAAAAAAAAATTATTTAAAATTCTGAATTTTCCAGATATTATTCTCAGATATTCTGAATTGGCTCATCTGAAAACCTTTAAATTCACATTTACTACATTGCTTCAAAGTAAGCCCAATGTAACTAGTAACTAGCTAACCATGATGAAAAACATTAGCAAGAAAAATGGGTATATTAGTTTTCAACAGAGATCATTAAATATCACTGTTAGAAAATTTGTCATATGGATTCTAAAACAGGAATTTGAAGTTCCATAGCATCCATTAGGCAAAAATAAAGTATTGGGGTTTTTTTGACAGCAGAGCCAAGTAGGAAAGTCTCATTAAAGTGACTGGAAGTACAACTCTAATTATAGCATCTTGCTTAGACTCTAACTTACTATTTCCAATAGACTATATGCTTGTTGAAGGTGCAATCACATGTAAGAAACAAGTGTTGAAAATAGTATTTGATAATGTACTCATTAGAAAAACAATGGTGACATGCTGGAATTGCATACAGACTCAGAAATCATGAAAACTATATGTTTTATCTCCATCCCTGGTCTCCATTCAGTTGGTACTTAAGTAATCTTCATATTTGTTTAAGAAACTGTTTTCTTTCATCTCAGTACCATAATCTCATATCTTTTTGGTATTTAACCTAATTATGTTTTTATTTTTTCTAAATTGAGATTATAACTGCATCATTTTTTCTAGTTCTCTTAATTCCGTCGAACCCCTCTCATGTACTCTTCCTTGCTTTCTCTCAAATTCCTGACCTCTTTTCCTCAATTGTAGTTACACTCATGCACACACACACACACACACACACACACACACACGTCTCCAAATACATAAATATAATCTGCTCAGTCTGTGTAATGTTACTGATATACATATGTTTTCAGAGCTGACCATTTGATATTGGATAGCTCATTGGGAGTCCTTCTCTGGGGAAGAACTTCTCCTGCCCTCTGCATTCACTGCTAGTAGTTCTGTGTCTATGCAGGGACCTCATGATATTTCCCCATTCCATGTTACCATGCCTGTAATCTTATTTCTTGACTATTTTAAGTTCCGGGATCTGTGCAGCTTCTACTGTGGCCTGTATTAGAATGCTTTGGTTACTATTTAAGAACTTCTTCAATCTCTCACCTAATTCTCTTACCAGCTAATGATCTTCCATGTTATCTGTTTCATTCTTTGGCTTTCCACCAAGATTTTTCCTTCAGTTAATACCTTTTAGACATTTTATAGTGTTTGTCTCTCCATGTAAATGAGAGAAAGCAACGGCCCTCTATAACTACAGAGAGAAGGATTGCAAGCTCATCCTCCATCCTCAATTTTTGGTCAATTCTATGGCTACCAATAAATAAGTTCTGAGCATACATTGTCCAAATACTTGGGATACTGTCCTCAACACTTTGGGTCAGATTTGTTAAATCACTAATACTTTTCATTGTTATTCCCTCTATAAAGTCCAGTGATATTTTTAAGCACACATTTTCTTGTGGTGTTATTTAAATAATCATAACATTCCAAAGTATTGCTGATTCCTCCTATAACTAACCTTCTAACATAAAATTTAATAGTTTTCCAGGTAAATATTACTTTCTCTAAATGAAGAGGTAAAAATGGATATCTCTGAATCATGTGCCTTTAAGCTTCCCACTTGCCTTCCGTTACCCATGGTAGCCTAAAAGAATTCCGTATACTTCCTACATCCTCTGCTGGACACTGTGAAATAGAAGGACACATGTTCTCAGAATAGTTCCCAGTGGTTTATAAACAGCATTAGAAAGCCTACTGATAGATTTAATTCAGATAAAATACACAATTGAGTATATTCAAAAATTCAAGTGTACTTTGTACATGGATACAAGTTTGTGTGACAGGGTATTCAAAACTGTTTATGTCCATTAAAAGAGGACAAAAAATCAGTAAGAACAACTACAGCTTACTGAGGAAAGACTGTAATACTAAGAACCATAGCAGGTGCTTTATCTTGCATGTGTCATTGATTGTCCACAGAACCACACCAGACAAGTATGAGTATTCCCAATTTAGAGATGATAAAATCCAAGTCAACAAAGTTAAATGGATTGCTTTTCCCATCTACATGACAAAGTAGCACATATTTTCTAAACATAAAGCTCATTTTCACCATCTAGTACAACATTGAGACCTCTCAACAGTATGTCTAAGAAAAATTTCCTTGAAATTCCATGTTTATCGGCAGTGGAAACAATGTAGCAGTAAGACAAGGAAATTTGAAAGTAAAATCTGGGCCAAGAAGCAGTGGGAAAAAAGCTACAACAAGCCGGTTGTTTTAAAGCAAAGGAATCCAGAGTGTGGCACATCTTTTCAACACTGAACCACCCAAATGCTCTCTAATCAGCAGTACTGGAGATATTTTGGGTTTTACTTCAGAGATGAATGTGAAAACTATGGGTCTAGTATTTCAACACAGCTGTCTCAAATCCCCTGAGGAAGGACACTGAGAGAGAAGGTGGGCATAGTGGAGCTTTTGCCAGATGGTTTGTCTCCACATTAGACTCTTCTCAGCATATTTCATTTGTTTAACTTTATCCTGTCTGCTACCTCACTAAAGATGGTTTAATTCTGAAGAGCATTTTTCCTTTGCAGTTATGTGGGATTCGACACTTCACTTGATGCCACTGTATGTTCAGTTTTCATTTTCAACAATGTATATGTTCTTATATTCTAGCCCATGAAAGTACTTGCCCAGAGAAGGGTTGTTTGTTCCTGTTTATTCATGGAATTCTCAACCTGAAGTCAGAGTCTGTCTCTGTCTCTCTGTCTCTCTGTCTCTGTCTCTGTCTTTCTCTCTCTCTCTCTCTCTCTCTCTCTCTCTCTCACACACACACACACACACACACACACACACACACACACACATTCTCACTCTGTTCTTCTATCTCTATTTACTTGGCATTCCCTACTTGGTTCTTTAAGATCTTTAGTTCTGACTCTTGTGCTTAACAATCTGTAATGAACTTTCTTTTTCTCTTTCCAAAGACATTTGTCCTCTCTGTTTGCTTTGTCTAGAAGTCTTAAAGTTATCACCTACCCTCAACTCCTGCTTCAAGAAAGTATTAATATTTGATGTGAGAATGATTCCCAGATATGCCCATACTTCTTCAAGTTTCTGTTTTAGAATGTTGCCAATATTCCTTCTCCCAGCTTCATTCTTCACCCTAGGATTTTAAGCTCCACCTAAAAGGCTGTGGGCTCTTGTAGAGGACAAAGTATTCTATACTTCATAATTTGCAAACTACCAAAGACTTTAGTGGCTCTACTGAGTTACTCTCAAGACCTTATTTTGTAAAAGGAAGGTTTAGGGGTAATAGATAAGGGTGTCTCAGAAGAGCTTCAATAAAATGTATTCCATTTGATGCTAATTATATTGAATTTTACAGAAAAAAAATTTAAAATACCCTGACAAAAAGATCTGAAAATATGTGGATATAGTCCTTACCACTAAGATAGATTTAAGAACTCTGTCTTTAATTTATTATTTAATAATCCATAGTCCTGGTACCAACAGATAACAAGCTACATATTACTCTGTGAAGAAGTATAAGGTATCAGACAAAACTATCTTTTGATCTTCATGTCATCAGCAGTTAATATTGTTGAATTTGATGTTGTTGAATTTGGATGGAAAATTAGAATAACCTTGAGAATGCTAATAAATCCTCTATCAATAGACAGATGATAAAATAATACAAATGAGATAAAGGCATTTGGGATTTACTTCTATAGTCAGCTGAAGTACTACAGTTTGAAATATTGCAGAAAATATCTTTGAGAAGTGATAGAAAGCTAGCAATACCACAATCACAATGTCTTTCTACAAGAACTTTCTAAATTTGAGAAAAAGCAAGATGGTAATATGAATGCTCATAACGTCACCGTGGCTACATAATTTTTTTCAGAATAAATTCAAGTGAGGTTAAATGGATTCAGGGCTTCAGAGAAGATAATATCTGTAACCTTTGGATCTGCAAGTCTGAGATGACTGAATCTCACTCTCCAAATATGCCTGTTGCTTCCTTTGAATAGTCAAGAGAATATTCAAGACCTCAGTAACTAAGGTAGATGTCACCATAAGAGTTTCACTTAGTAAATACACAGGAGTGGTATTGCTCTCTGAGTTAGAGATGCCTGATTTGCCTTTAGAAGATCATCAGAAAGTTAGGAATTCATTAGCTGCAAAGAACAAAACTTCCTTTAATATCTACTATAGAAAATGTCTATCTAACTTCTAATTTGGGTATAACTACTTAATTTATGGAACACAAATACTTGTTTTGCTTGCACCTTCCCAAGCCCTTTCTCAGAGTTTCTACTCATAACAGTTTTTGAGACCATAATGATTGATTATACTCTGAATAGAAGACTAACTACCACCTGGGCTAGCAACCAAACTCTGCTTTGGATTACTATGTTACATTCGGCAAGACATGTAAGCACACTGAATTTTATTTACACAGATATCCAGAAGACCGAGAGTAATGCACATGGATAACAAACCAGAATTCTGTACCTAGAAAAACTATCACCCATAGTTTACGAAGAAAATCATTCATTGATACAAACAAGGTAAAATAATTCATATCCATCACCTCTGTGGAGAATACTAGAAGCAATACTTCAGAATAAAGAGAATAAAAATACTATTCATAGCTAATAGACTCTAGAAGGAAATAAATTACTATAATTACTAAAATAAAGTACAACTAAGAACACAAACAGCAAGAAACTAGCAAAATAACTGCAATCAACATAAATTTTTTCAATAATAGCTTTAAATATTAATACCACCAACTCATTAATCAAAAGACACAGGATAGCTGAATGGATTAAGAAACAAAGATCTCTATGCTGTCTACAAGAATGTCATCTTACCTTTAAAGGTAAGCACTGCCTTGAAATAAAAGGAAGAAAAAAGTGTTCCATGCAAATGGGATCAAGTAAGCAGGTATTGATATCGTAATATATAGCAAACTAGACTTCAAAGGAAAAGTATTCAGAAGACAGAAAAAAAATACTTAAGGAAATCAACCAAGAAAACATTAAAATCATAAATGTATCATACAGATGTCCCAAACACGAGATGAAGAAGAGAAGGATTTTAACAAACTGTGCAGGAGAAACTGGATGTCTACATGTAGAAGATTTAAATTAGACATCTGTGAACTTGCACAAAAATTAAATTCAAATGGATCAAAGGCCTCAAAGTAAAATTTTAAATTCTAAAACTGTTAGAAGAAAGTGTAGGCAGTACTTGACATGATATAGTTACAGGAAAGAAAAATCTGAACAGGATCCCATTTGCTCAGGAATTGGGATCAACATTTAAAAGTAAGGACTCATAAAATGAAAAACTTCTACAGAGCTAAGGAAATAATAATTGAATGAAGAAAAAACACACAGAGTAGGAAAAAATATTTGCCAGCTATACATCTGATAGAATTAATATCAAGAATATATAAATACCTCAGAAAAGAGTCAAGAAAACAAATAATCTAAGTTAAAAAGTTGAATTACAGATCTGAACATAGTTCTCAAAGAAGAAATAAAAATGACAAATATCTCTAAAATTATCAACATCATTGGTGATTATGGAAGTGAAAATTAAAACTACTTTGAGATTTCATCTCACCTTAATCAGAATAACTAAGCTCACAAAAGAACTGACAACAAATGCTGCCAACCTTGTGGGGAACAGAGAACCTTCTACACTGCTAATGGGATTTCATACTGATCTGGCCCACTCAGAAAATCAAGTGTGGAGAATTCTCAAAATTATACAAATATATCTAGCACATAACCTAAAGATACCATTCTTTGGCATATGCCCCAAAGGATCAACATGTTGTTTCATAGATACTTGTTCAGCAATGCTCATTGTTTCTGTATTCACATTAGCTAGAAAATGGAAACAACTTGAGGTCCTTTAACTGAATATTTAATAATGAAAATGTAGTACATATACCACAGTGGAATACCACTCAGCCATAAAGAGAAATGAAATTATAAAAATTATGTGTAAATGGATAGAAATTTTAAAATATTATATTGGGTGATGTTACCCATACTCAGAAAAACATATGCATATTCTATCTCATCTATAGTTCTTAGCATCAAATTGTTAGATGTGAGTATATAACCTTGAATAACTGCAGAAGCCAGTAATGTAAAAAGAGACCATCAGGTAGGAGGCAGCAAGAAGCTCTAGGTAGCAAAAGAGTGATATGAAGTAGAGAATGTGAAAAATGGATGGAGAGGCTTTAATTGGGGAGAAAGAAGGAGGACAATACAGAAAGAAGGTGGAAAAGTAATAATACCAAGGATGCTTGAAGCAGATATAGACCAACATACTTTTACATTTACCATATATATGTGTGTGTGTGTGTGTGTGTGTGTGTGTGTGTGTGTGTGTGTGTGTGTGTTTTGTAGGATATTTGATCACACTGTAAACTCTTACTTGCTGGAAGAAAAACTGTTTCTAATTGCGGTGTCACTAGGTCCTTAGCACACACCTTTAATCCCCCTGGCTGAAATACAGACACACCCTTAGGACACATTTTTAATCCCAAGCAGTTAAGGTAAAGTTAGTTTGTAGAAGGAAGCGCCCATGTTTAAAAGTGATGTCAGATTGAGTGACAATGTGATAAATTGAAGAAAGATTTAACACAATTGGATTTGCCCAACTCTCATGAGAACAGGGAGGAAAGAGAAGCCACTTAAGAGAGAACAGTGCAGAGAAGAGGAGGCAGTTTTACCAGGACAGATGCATAGAAACAAGTAGCAGAGAGAAAACAAACTAGAGACAGGTAAAGACAGATGAGCCAGAGAATGGGAAGGAGACAGAAGATAGAAAACATTCCCAAAGTTAGTATGAGGACAAGCAAAGCAATTCAGGAGAGGCCAAAAGAGAGAAACCAGATTAAACCAGTCAGCTTGGGGAGGAGTTTGAGCCAGAAGAGATTAATCAAATCAGCCAACAAGAGATCAGAAGAACTAAGAAGGGGTAAATTTATTCATCAGTAAGTCTCAGAAGCTGAAAACATTCTAGGCATAGATAAGATTGTACAGAGGCTAGAGTCTTCCGGGTATGTCTGGGCCTAGGTTAGCAAACAGAAGCAATTAATGAGATGACAATTATTTCAGGTGAATAAAAGTGAGTGTGAGTGTGTGTGTGTGTGTGTGTGTGTGTGTGTGCATGTGTGTAATTTGGAGTTATAATATTATAATATTATAATATATAATTTTATTATAATTATATATAATATTATATTATATTATATTATATATTATATGTTATATATTATATATTATACATTAAATATTATAATATATAATATTATAATATTATCTAACCAAATCCATAGTGTCTAATGAAAACCCAAGTACCAGGCATGAGAAACCTCTTTTAGAATTGTTGGTCAGGGGACTCCAAGAGAGTCCCAAAATAATAGTCTATTGCTACTGCCATTGCTTTCCTCCCAAAATTTGAAGTCCCTAATGTTAAAGACTCCATGTACTTCAGAAACAGGGCTTGAAGAGATAATGATTGATTTGACTGAAAACCATTGTCCCTGAGCATGAGGTATCATGGTATAGAAGGTGACATAAAAACAACTAAGGAAGGAACATAGTCAATAGCCCTATCTAGCTGTCACCCCTATGAACCACAATGACCAACCTGGCAAGATATACCTAAAGATACAATAGTGGTGCTTATATTTCGGTAGTAACTAAGAGCTGTATAATTGAACTCAAGGCCCATACATAAGGATGAAAAAATCATGCCTGGCTACTTGTTTATAGTGAGGTCATGGATCTTGGAGGAGAAATGCATTGTAAATATTTCTTATATCTATAGGGCATCTCTCATACCCTAATCAAAGAAGCTTTCTTTTGCTACATTACATTACCAAAAGTCACAGCTAGGCAACATGCAGACAACAACTGACTGTGGAACTCCTGCAACTAAGGATTATTAAACCTCACAGAAGATGGGACAGAAAGACTGTAAGAACCAGAATGCCAGGAAGTTAGCTGTAAGATTATGCCTTCTAGCTATGACAGGGAAGACACATCCAACAATGTGGCTGTCTAAACAAGACCCAAATAATTCTAACACAAGTTGACACCTGATGTAGATTGGGAGAAATCTCCTGTGGCTCTACCCCTAGATGTAAAGCTATAAGTATTTAACAATTGCTGAGGGAAGCAGAATTAATCTTCCCCAGAGATCAGCCTCTAGATTGTTTATGTAGTACCAAATTGTAGACCTAGAAATATATATGTGCAGGCTACACTGAACTGACTCAGCAGATAGTATTTATATGTTTAAATATATATTTTAATTTTTTTATATTTTGAGAATATTTTAATGATAAAATAATGTATTATTATTATTTAATCTTTTTTTTACAGTCCAGTCTTTATCCCCCTCCCAGTCCACCCCCTGAATGTTCCTCATCCCATACCTCCTCCTGCATCTCCAAGAGAATGCCGCCCCCCAACCCCTACACCCACCACACCAGACCTCCCTATTTCCTGGGGCCTCAAATCTGTGTGTCTTCTCTCACTGAGGCCAGACCGACCAGTCAGTCCTCTGCTGTATATGTGTCGGGGGGGCCTCATATTAGCTGGTGTATACTGCCTGGTTGGTGACTCAGTGTCTGAGAGATCTCCGGGTTTCAGATTAATTTAGACTGCTGGTCTTCCTATGGGGTTGCCCTCCTCCTCAGCTTCTTCCAGCTTTTCCCTAATTCAACCACAGGGCTCACCAGGGTTCCATTAGTTGGGTGTAAGTATCTGCATCTGAATCTTTCCCTGCACTTCTTTTAGACAGGAACGATATGAGGCAAGTACATCATTTATCCTCTTTCCCCTTCTCCCTCAAAACGTTTGCTCTTTCACATTTGTGGCTTCTTTTTTCCTTTAATTTTAGTTGAAAATAATATTGTGACTTTTCAGAAACAAAATGCAGTGCTTCAAGTAAAAAGGGTGCATTTGGCTCTCTAGAAGTCATAGTCAGAGCTTTCATTCAGAGTAATAATTGACCAGCAACTCCAGTTTCTGTAGTCACTATGCAGTTTGTATTTGTGTCACTGCACATAATTTTCTAAGACTCTCAAGACAGTGGGATTTCTATATTAGCGTGTGGGGATTTTTAAATGAGCATCTGTAGCTCAAGGATTCTTCTGAGTTCCTTTGTATATCATACCTCTTTCCTTCTTGTCACCTTCCACCAGCTCTGATCTGCACTGCTTATTTATGTTCTTGATGCCTTTGTTTTGGTTCTACTACTTATCATTTAAAGACATTGTTTCCCATACACTCTAATTTCATCTTGGCATCTGGTCCTTATATCAATGACATTAAGATATAGATTAGAATGAGGAAGTATCCCACTTCCCCAGCTGCCACACAGCCAGGTCCCCCTCTCCAACTGAAGTGAACTTCCGCTGCTTAGGTGCAGTCTTCATCAGTCAGAAGTACAGGTCTGCCAGCTGAACAGCCCCATGCCCTACATTCAGTTCTTAAAGCACATTCACCACACTCCCTTTCACCTCAGCCCCTGCCCTGCTGCTGGGTCCCAGGCCATTACTCTGAATGACTTCTGCTGTTCAGGTGCTGGCCACAACAGTCAGAAGAACAGAGACCACCTGCTGCACCAATGACTAAGCTACAGGCCAGAAGTTCACCCTGCAACTTGGACAGAGACTCCCTACTCTCTCAGAGGTCACACCAGCCACCAAAAATTCAGACAGAAAAACAGAAGACCAAAAAGAAAAGAGAAACTAAGTAACAAAACACCTATCCAACAAAGACAAACTCAGAAATCAGCATCTAGACCTATAATTATCCCAACACCCAATGCCTAAGTGCCAGTGTAACAACACAATTAATCAACAACAGCCAGGGAAATATGGCACCATCAGAGCCCAGCTATCCTATGACAGCAAGACTTGAATATTCCATCACAGCTGAAACACAAGAAAATGAGGTTCTTAAAGAGGATATTTTTAAATCCCTTAAATGAGAAGACAAAAATTTGAAGAAAAAAATAAATACCTTAAGAAATGCCAAGAAATCAAAGAAAAAAGCAAACAAATAGGTGAAGGAAACTTTTCAAGACCTGAAAATGAAAATAGAAGCAATAAAACACACACACACATACACGAGAAGTGGAACCTTCTAGTTCTTTGGAAAGTTCATTATGTCAAATGATATTTTGCAGGAGCACACAGGTGACAGAATGTCTTGCTAAAGCAAACATGTGAAAGACTCTTTTCCTGAAGCAGACACAAGTGAAAGGATATTTGGATATAGCAAACACATGGAAGGACTCTTGATGAAGGAGTATAAATATGACCCTACAGACAGTAGGAGATGGGCACTGAGCATTGGTTTGCTTTGCTCCACCTCAATATTCTTAGCTAAGGACATTCATGTATTGGTTCGCCTTACACAGCATTGTTGAACTCAACTTGTAATAACACCTCCATTGAGAAAAACTCACCCAACAACTGCTCTCAAGGTTTCTACCTTATCTTGCTGCTTCTGTGGCCTCGCCTTAGGCTTGCTGGCAAGCCTGGCAGTAGGACTGAATGGTAGCTAGTACTGGTCTGCAGCTGCTGAGTTGTATTTGGTGTTTACTACAGGACTGAACTGCTAAGAAAGAAGATCAAGCTCACCCCCAAAGAACTATTGCCGAACAGACCCGATTCCCACATATGCTAATAACTTTTCTCTTCTACTACCTTTGCTGGGTAATAGGCTAGAGGAGAGGTTGAACCCTTATTAAAAATAGGTTGCAAAAAATTTATGCCTACATACACAAACTAAGGGCATTCCGGAAATGGAAAATCTAGGTAAGTGAACTGGAACTACAAATTAAAATGTAACCAGCAGAATAGAAGAGATAGAGAGATTCTCAGGCATTGAAGACACAATAAAAGAAATAGATTCATTGGCCAAAGAAAATGTTACATCTAAAATATTTCTAACAAAAAACATTCAGGAAATTTGTGACAAAATGAAAAGACCAAACCTGCTGCCTCTCCCCCTACCTCCATCAGACCTGAGACTCCTGAGCCATACAGGGTACCTTCCCTTCCCCCACTTATCTTCCCTGCTGGCTGAGCCCCCCTGGCCCAAGTCAAGCAGTCCTGAACAGCCTGCTCTCCCAGGGGAACTGCCATTCTCCTGCCACCTGTCAACCTTCTTTAGACCTGAAGATCCTGAACCACACAGAACTGCAGGCCCAGAAACATATACCACAAGGAGGCCTATCAGAGGCCTTCACACCAGGACCATCAAGGTTCATCCCCTCCCAATACCTACTATAACAGGAACAACCAGGGACAAAACCATCCAGACGACTAAAGACCCTCAGAAAAACACCATCAACAAAAGTCAGGACAATATGATACCTCCAAGCCACAGCTACCCCACTATAGCAAGCCCTGGATATCTTAACACAACCAAAACACAAGAAAATGACCTTAAATACAATCTTATAAAGGCCTTTAAAGAAGAAATATATAAATACCTTGAAGAAATAGAGAAAATACAACCAAACAGAATTCATTAATGGGGAAATGAATTCCTTAAAGATATACAGAAAAATACAATTAAACAGGTGAAGGAAATAAATAAAACTGTGCAAGATCTAAAGGGGAAACAGAAGCAATAAAGAAAACACAAACTGAGAGAATACTGGTAATGGAAAACCTATGGAAGAGAACAGGAACAACAGATGCAAGCAACATCAACAAAACACAGGAGATAGTAGAGAGAATATCAGGCATTGAAGAAACAATAGAAGAAATCAATACATCAGTCAAAGAAAACATTAAATCTAAAAATATTCGTGACACAAAACATCCAGAAAATCCATGAAAAGACCTAACCTTCTTTTTTTCCCATGGTATTTGTCATCATCATCATCATCATCTTCTTCATCATCATCATCATTTAATCTTTTTTACACTACAGTCGTTATCCTTCTCCTGGTCCACCCTCCAACAATTTCTCATCCTATTTCTCCTCCCTCATCTCCAAGAGGATATTCTCACCCACCCAGCCCACCAGAACTCCCCCTCCTTGGGGCCTTAAGTCTCTCACTGAGACAGACCAGGCAGTCCTCTGCTGTATATGTGTATATGGTACAAGGGGGGCTTGTACCAGCTAGTGTGTGCTGCCTGTTTGGTGCTCAGTGTCTGAGAGATCTCAGGGGTTCAGGTTGAGATTGCTGGTCTTCCTGTGGGGTCACCCTCCTCCACAGCTTCTTCCAGCCTTTTCCTAGTTCAACCACAGGGGTTCCCAGCTTCTGTAAACTGGTTGGGTGTAAGGATTTGCATCTGGCTCTTTCAGCGACTTTTTGAGCCTCTTGGAAGGCCACCATGCTAGGTTTCTGTCTATAAACATACCATAGCATCAGTAATAGTGTCAGGCCTTGGAGTCTCCCCTTGAGCTGGATCCCAATTTGGGCAGTCACTAGACCTCCTTTCCATCAGTCTCTTCTCCATTTTTGTCCCTGCAGTTTATTTAGACAAGTACAATTCTGGGTCACAGTTTTTGACTGTGGGATGGCAACCTCATCCCTCCACTTGATGTCCTGTCTTTCTACTGGAGGTAGACTCTATAAGTTCCCTCTCTCCAATGTTGAGCATTTCATTTAAGGTCCTCCCTTTGAGTTCTTAGTGTCTCTCACTTCCTAGGTCTCTGGTACATTCTAGAGTGTTTCCCCAGTTCCTACTTCCTGAGGTTGCCTGTTTCCATTCTTTCTGCTGGTCCTCAGGGCTACACTCCTGATCCCCCAATGCCTGATTATGTTCCCCCTTTCCCCTTCCTGTACCCTCTCCTACCCAGATCCCTCCCTTTCTCTGTCCCCCATGATTTCTCAAAAAGTATTCTTAGCAAAATCTTAGAAGAAAAATTTTCCCAACCTAAAAAAAGAGATGCCTATAAACATCAAAAAGATTATCTAGCATGATCAAGTAGGGTTCATCCCAGCATGCAGGAATGATTCAGCATATGAAAATCTGACACCGGGCAGTGGTGGCACACGCCTGTAATCCCAGCACTTAGGAGGCAGAGGCAGGCAGATTTCTGAGTTCGAGGCCAGCCTGGTCTACAGAGTGAGTTCCAGGACAGCTATGGCTACACAGAGAAACCCTGTCTTGAAAAACAAAAACAAAAAACAAAAAAAAATCTGACAATATAAACCACCATAAAAGCAAACTTAAAGAAAAAATACATGATAATCTCATTAGATACTGAAAACAAAATCCAACACCTCATCACAATAAATGTCTTGGAGAAATCATGGATAGAAGGGACATACCGAAATATAAACAAAGGCAGTTTATGCAGGACAATTACCAACATCAACTTAAATGGAGAGAAACCCTAGGCAACTCCACTAAAATCAGGAACAAGACAATGCAGTCTACTCTCTCCATATCTAACTCAATGGAGTTCTTGAAGTTCTGGGTAAAAAAAAAAAAAAAATAAGAGAACTAAAGAAGACTAAATGGATACAAATAGGAAGGGAAGATATCAAAGTACAGCTATTTGCAGATGATACAGTAGGACATAAAACTCCAAAAACAGTGAAGTGGCTGGATACAAGACAAAAGCAAGCAAGCAAACAAACAAACAAACAAACATAGTAGCCTACCTATAAACTGAAAAAGAAATCGTAAAACAACACCCTTCTCAATAGCCACAGATAATATAAAATATATGACAAGCACTTGAAGTCTCTGAAGGAAGAAATTGAAGATATCAGAAAAAAGAAAGGTCTCCCATGGTTTTGGATCAGTAGAATTAACATAGTAAAAGTGGCCATCCTACCAAAAGCAATCTACAGATTCAATGCAATCTCCATCAAAACTGAAACAATCCTACTCAACACCATATGGGGTAAAAAGCCAAAGATAGATTTTTTTTAAAATCCTATATAATAAAATAACTATCAGATGTATCACCATCCCTGATCTCAAGCTGTACTACCCAGTGGTAGTAATAAAAGCCGCATGGTGCTGGCATAAAAACAGAAACATTGATCAATTTAATCGAATCAAAGACCCAGAAATAAGTCCAAACACTTATGAACACATGATTTTTTTATAAAGAAGCCAGAAATATACAATAGAAAAAAAAAGAAAACATCCTCATCAAATGGTGCTGGTCTAACTGGATTCTGCATGTAGAAGAATGCAAATAGATCCGTATTTATCACCCACACAAAAATCATGTCCAAGTGGCTCTATTACCTCAAAATAAAACCAGATACACTGAACCCAATAGAAGAGAACATGGGGAATAGCTTTGAACACATTGGCACAGGAGAAAACTTCCTAAATAGAACACCAACAGCACAGGCACTAAAATCAACAACTAATAAATGGAACCTCATGAAACTGAAAAGCTTTTATAAACCAGAAGACACCATCAATAGAACAAAATGTTAGGACAGAGAATGGTAAAATATTTTCGCCAACTCCACATCTGACAAAGGGCTAATATCCAAAATATATAAATAACTCATGAAACTATACATCCAACAAACTAAATAATTCAATTAAAATGTGAGTACAGAACTAAACAGACAATTCTCAACAAAGGAATCTCAAATGCCTAGAAACACTTAAAGAAATGTTCAACACCCTTAGCTATCAGGGAAATGCGAATGAAAACCACTTTGATATTCTATCGTATACCTGTCAGAATGACTAAGATCAAAAACACAAGTGACAGCTCATGTTGGTGAAGATGCAGAGTAAGGAGAACACTCCTCCATTGCTGGTGGGAACGCAAACTTGTACAACCACTTTGGAAATCAATATGGAGGTTCCTCAAAAATTGAGAATTGATCCAACCCAAATCACAGCTATACTATTCCTAGGCATATACCCAAAGTATGTTCTATACTGTCACAAGGACACTTGCTCAACTATATACATAGGAGCTTATTCATAACACTCAAAACCCAAAAACAATCCAGATGTCCATCAACATAAGAATGGATAAAGAAAATGTGATGCATTTACACAATGAAGTATTACTCAGTTATTAAAAACAATGACTTCATGAAATTTGCAGACAAATTTATGGAAATAGAAAAAAAATCATGCTGAGTGAGGTAATCTAGTTCCAGAAAGACAAACATGGAATGTACTCACTTGTAAGTATATACTAGCTATAAGGTAAAAGACAATCAAGCTATGATCCATAGACCCAGAGAGGCTAAGAAAAAAGGATGGTCCAGGAAATAAAATAGATTTCTTGAGCAGACTAAGGGTCCTAATAGGGATAGGACAAATCAGGTGGTGGGGAGAGGAGGAGAAAATGATGGAGAAGTGACTGAAATTGGGAGGCATTTTGAGGGTGAGATGGAAACCTAGTGCAATAGAGGAAAATGAGAGTAATCCTAGCAAAGATTCTTTGTAATGGGGAACATAGGGGCTGAATCAGACATCTTCTGTATTTAGGCAAGGCCTCATATAGAAGGATTGAGACACCAAACTAGCTATAAAGCCTTCAACACAAAGTTTGTCCTGCTTGCAAAGTGTTCTGGGATGGGAGCCTAGCAAAGTGGTCATCAAAGTGACCAGAGATAATTCATCCAGCAACTGATGGAAGCAGAGTCCCACAGCATTAGGCAGAGCTCAGGGAGTCATGCGGAGGAAGGGGATGAAAGACTGGAGGAACCAGAGGCATCAGGGACACAAGAACAAGGCCAACAGAATGAACTAACTGGGACTCAAGGGCTCACAGTTAGCAGGGAGCTCGTAAGGGTCTGGTCTAGGTCCTCTGCATGTGCGTTGTGGCTGAATAGCATGGTGTTCTTTTGGGAATCCACAAGTCAGAGGGAGCTATCCCTGACTCTTTTGCCTAATTGTGGGACACTTTTACTCCTACTGGTTTGCTCCATCTGATCTTGATTTGATGGTATATGCCTATTCATATTTTAGTTCTTTATACTGTGTTTAGGTGATGTCCCTAGGAAGCCTTTTCTTTTCTGAAGGGAGGTTGAGGCAGGTTGGATTTGGGAGAGTGGAAAAGTAGTGAGTAAAGACTGGGAGGGGAGGAGAGGTGGGGAGAACTGTGGTCAGGATGTAGTATATGAGAGAAGAATTGAACAGAGAATGAGGAAGTAAAGATGTGACAATTGGCACAAACAAAATTATGACCAAAACTAAAGGATAAGAATGACATATCTTTGATTAGTGACTTGTTTTTCTTTGATTCAATATACATAAAGGATATTGCTGAAGAGCTGCAAATGAGGAGATATAGATCAAAGTATACAAAGTAGAAGATAAGGGAAAATAACAACTCAAAGAAGCTGATCTGAACCATGATGCCTATAGTTATAAGAGTGTATTACAGTCAGTATTTTCTCTAACTTAAGTAAATTAGGGCTGCTCTTGCCACAGGAGGATAACAATGTGAGGTGATGTTCATATTAATTTATAAATGGTAGCCATTCATCATATACACCAAAATATAACATTTAGCTTCAAAAATAATATCCATGCTAGCAAGATGGCTTAGTGGATAAAGATGCCTGCTGACAAGCCTAACAACCCAAGTTGCATCCATAGGGCCTGCAAAAACAGAAAGAATAAACCAACTCTCTTACCTCTACACAGGCATTGTAACACATATGTGTCCTGCATGCCCCCCCCACACCCACAGAAAATACATAAATGTATTTTTAAATCTTTTTAAAATATAAAAATAAATGTTACCAAAAGGTTCTAATTAGAGTTTGTTCAAAAATGACTAGAAGATAAAGACATCAAGTACAACTGCCTATTTTAGGAATTCTGCAATAAAAGAAAGCAGAGAACTGGGGTGGAGGCTGGAGGAGGGTGCTGAGTAAATACTGCACATCTTTTCACATGGCACAGATTACTGCATGCTTGAATGATGATTGAATTTATCTCTGAGAAAGATAAATTTAATTTTTTAAGAAAAATAAGAGCTAATTTCTATTTTTTAAAAAAGTGGAGAAGGTACATGGCTGAATGACAGAAGATAAAACCTAGTATCTATGTAGATGCTTGAATAAATGAACCTCATTTATTGTAAGAAGATATTGGAGGTCAGTTGGTAGATTTGTTGTTGGAAAGGAAAGAGTTTCATCCAAGTTGTTCCAATTTTATTATTCATGTTGAGAGAAAAGGGAGTTGGAGATTTGAAAAGAGAGCATAGAAAAATAATTGTACTAACTTAAGAATCAGTCAGGGCTTCCAAACATTACTGTAAGAAAGAGGGTGACATATTTGGTTACTAGAAGTTCAACAGAAATTGGGTTTCTGAAAAGAGGAGCAGAAAAAAACACAACAAATATAAGACCGAGAAAAAACAAGGTTGCCATTTATAAGGGTTGTGTGGAGTTTTCTTAGGATAAGGATATAAAGGGTGCTTATTGAGACAGTGGAAGATTTTAGAGTACTGGTGATGAAAGAAAACCAGTTATAGTAAGTGCATGAGAATGGTGTAAGAATATGTAGTCAAGGAGGATTGGACTATTGGTCAGATCAAAGAAATCAAGCGAATGAGGAATCACCTGGAGTTTGGGTATCTGAGAGTGACTAAAATAAACACAAATAAGAGTTGAGAAGGATGAATACATTTTTCTTTTCTGCTGTACTGAGGAAGTCTCCCTGTGTAATCTAGGATAGCTTCAACTTTGATTTTCTTGCCTCACACTCCAAACTGATGAGTGGTTGAGACTACTGGATTGTATCAACACATTCCAGTTTCAAGTTTGGCTTCTTTTTTAATAGTTTTATTAAAGAGTAGTGAATTTCCTTTTTCCTTTTTCTATGCTAACATATAAAATTATAGGAATCATTACAGTATGTAACTTTACTTTGTTTTTTTTTTCCTCTTCTAATGTTCTCTTTTCTTCTTTTAGCCCTTAGGCTAATGATTAACTTTTTTCCTTCAAAATGGTCTTCCTCATTTCATACCATATATATTTCACCACTCCCTCCTTTTTCTACCCTTTCCCTTACCATATCCTGTCTGCCAAGGGCTGAAGTGTTAAATAATCTGTCACTGTGATAGCATAAATTGGAGAAAGGGAAATCTTAAAAAGATAGAATCTACTAAGATGTCTTTAGGTTCCTGAGGTTATGGTTTTGAGGATGATTGTGTACCTAGACATCCCCTTAATTCCTTTTGCTGACTACCACAAGATAAGCACTTTTGCTCTGCCAAACGCCCCTACTTTGACACATTTCTTTCCATAGACCCAAATCAGCCTAGTAACCCAATCAAGAACTATAACTGCCAACATGTGAGTTAAGATGTATTATTTAAAGTGAATGCCTCACATATTTTGGTTTCGTAATAGCTTGTGTACTACCATTCTACTTCCAGTTGGTTTTCATAGGGTCAGTACTCAAAAGGTAGTAACTCTCAGTAGTTTAGCTTTTCACTTAATTTCCACAGAGAACCACTAATCAGATACCTAATAGCAATGGCTATTTTTTTTGATGAATCAGTTTGTACAGTGAATATGTTTTGATATACAGAATAAACAACTTTCCTTTTGTCATGTAATATATACCCAAAAACTTATATCAGGATTTTGAAGAATAACCATGAGGTATGACATGAAATTAGAGCTAATAAAAGTACTGACTCCATATCAATGACAACTTTATCAATTTGCATGTTCTATCCATGCAAATTGTTCTATCCAGTCATTAGATCAAAGCCATTAAGAAAAGATTACTGTCCATCGGTGTATAAAAATTTAATATTGTCTTTATAATAAAAATAATTACAAATAATAATCATCAATTTGTCAGTGTCTTTACATTTCTTTTTACATAATTCAAATAAAAATGATGTTTAGAAAATAAATTCTGCATTTTTGGCTGGGGCAGACATCTAGCTGGTCAGCTCCCTTGAAGATACTATATCCTGAGATACCCTAGAGGAACCATTGCACTCAGAGCAGCAGGATTTCAGAATCCCAGAGGTGGCCTGAGTCCCAGGAGTTCGTCCACCCAGAAGCTCAGTATAACAGGATCACAGAGATATCTGGACCCTAAGGAGTTCTGACACAAGCAAGATAACTGGAAAGACAGGTTCCAGACAGAGACAGTGAGTGGAGGTAGAACTAGAGTTAACCAGATGGGGAAAGGCAAGCACAAGAACATAAGCAACAGAAACCAAAGTTACTTGGCATCCTCAGAACCCAGTTCTCCTACTATAGCAAGCCCTGGACACCTCATTACACCAGAAAAGCAGGATTCAGAATTAAAATCACTTTTCATGATGATGACAGAGGAATTTAAGAAGGAGCTAAATAAACCCCTTAAAGAAGTACAGGATAACACAGGTAAACTGGTAGAAGCCCTTAAAGAGGAAACACAAAAATTCCTTAAAGAATTGAAAAAAAAAAAAAAAAACACAACCAAACAGGTGAAGCAATTAAATAAAACCATCCAGGATCTAAAAATGGAAGTAGAAACAATAAAGAAATCTCAAAGGGAGACTACCTGAAAATAGAAAACCTAGGAAAGAGATCAGGAATCATTGATGCAAGTATTACCAACAGAATACAAGAGATAGAAGAGAGAATCTCATGTGCAGAAGAAACCATGGAAAACATTGACACAACTGTCAAAAAAAATGCAAAACACAAAAAGTTCCTAACCCAAAACATACAGGAAATCCAGGACACAATGAGAATACCAAACCTAAGGATAATAGTTATAGATGAGAGTGAAGATTCCCAACTTAAAAGGCCAGTAAATATCTTCAACAAAATTATAGAGAAAAACTTCCCTAACCTAAAGAAAGAGATGTCGATGAATATACAAGAAGCCTACAGAACTCCAAATAGACTAGACCAGGAAAGAAATACCTCTCATCACATAATAATCAAAACATCAAATGTACAAAACAAAAAAAAATACTAAAAGCAGTGAGGGAAAAAGGTAAAGTAAGATATAAAGGCAGACCTACAAGAATTATACCAGTCTTCTCTCACCAGAGACTATAAAAGCCAGAAGATCCTGGACTGATATCATATAGTCCCTAAGAGAACAGAAATGCCAGCCCAAACTACTATACCCAGCAAAACTCTCAATCACTATAGATGGAGAAACCAAGATATTCCAAATTTACACAATATCTTCCCACAAATCCAGCACATCAAAGGATAATTGATGGAAAACGCCAACACAAGGAGGGAAACTACAATCTAGAAAAAGCAAGGAAGTAATCTTCCAACAACCCCAAAAGAAGATAGCTACATAAACATAATTCCACCTCTAATAACAAAAATAACAGGAAGCAACAATCATTTTTCCTTAGTATCTCTTAATATCAATGGACTCAATTCTCCAATAAAAAGTCATAGACTATCAGACTGGATACATAAACAGGACCCAGAATTTTTCTGAGGTGCATTTCCTGTACAAAGACAGACACTACCTCAGAGTAAAAGGATAGAAAACAATTTTCCAAGCAAATGATCCCAAGAAACAAGCTGAAGTGGCCATTCTAATATCAAATAAAATTGACTTTCAACCAAAAGTAATCAAAAAAAGGAAGGTCATTTCATACTCATCAAAAGAAAGCTCTACCAAAATGAACTCTCAATTCTGAACATCTATGCCCCAAATGAAAGGGCACCCACATACATAAAAGAAACTTTACTAAAGCTCAAAGCACACATTGCACCTCACACAAGAATAGTGGGGGATTTCAACAACCCACTCTCAGCAATGGTCAAACAGATCATGGAAATAGAAACTAAACAGAGACACAATGAAATTAACAGAAGTTATGAAGCAAATGGATTTAACAGATATATAGAACATTTCATCCTAAAACAAAAGTATATACCTTTTTCTCAGCACCTCATGGTACCTTCTCCAAAATACACCATATAATTGGTCAAAAAACAGGCCTCAACAGATACAAAAAGATTGAAATAATCCCTTCCATCCTATCAAATCACCATGGACTAAGGCCGGTCTTTAATAATGAAAAAAACAATGGAAAGCCCGCATATACATGGAAATTGAACAATGCTCTACTCAATGATGACTTGGTCAGGGAAGAAATAAAGAAAGAAATTAAAGCCTTTTTAGAATTTAATGAAAATGAGGACACATCATACCAAAACTTGTGGGACTCCATGAAAGTTGTACTAAGAGAAAAATGCATAGCTCTAAGTGCCTACACAAAAGAAACTGGAGGGAGCATACATTAATAACTGGACAGCACACCTGAAAGCTCTAGCACAAAAAGAAGCAAATACACCCAAGAGGAGTAGGTGGCAGGAAATAATCAAACTCAGGGCTGAAATCAAGTTGAAACAGAAAGAACTATACAAAATATGAACAAAACCAGGAGCTGGTTCTTTGAGAAAATCAACAAGATAGATAAACCCTTAGCCAAACTAACCAAAGGGCACAGAGACAGTACTCAAATTAATAAAATCAGAACTGAAAAGGGAGACATAACAACAGAAACTGAGGAAATTTAAAAAATCATCAGATCCTACTACAAAGGCGTATACTCAAGAAAACTGGAAAATCTGGATGAACTGGACAATTTTCTAGACAGATAGCAGGTACCAAAGTTAAATCAGGAGCAAATAAACCATCTAAACAGTCCCATAACCCCTAAGGAAATAGCAGCAGTCATTAACAGTCTCCCCACCAAAAATTGCCCAGGACCAGATGGTTTTAGTGCAGAATTCTATCAGTCCTTCAAGGAAGACCTAATACCAATTCTCTTCAAAGTATTCCACAAAATAGAAACAGAAGGAACGCTACCCAATTCATTCTCTGAAGCTACAATCATGCTCATACCTAAAACTCACAAAGACCCAACAAAGAAAGAGAACTTCAAACCAATCTCTCTTACTCAATACTCTCTATGGCCTTGTTGGGCATAGGTGGGAGAGGAGATCCTTGGTCCCATGAAGGCTAGATTCCAAGTGTGAGGGAATTCCAAGGTGGGGAGGTGGGAGTTGGGGGATAGGTAGGGGTACATCTTCATAGAAGCAGGAGGAGGGGGATGGGATAGGGGGTTCCTGGGCTGGAGGGGAGTATGGGGAAAGGAAATAACATCTGAAATGTAAATAAAATATCCAATAAAAAATTAAAACTAAAAAGAAAATAGATTCTGCATCATTTTATTTATCTATCCTATCATACAATGAAATAAAATACAAATTGCATATTTAGCATGTATTCCCTAAAGACTGCTGAAGCTTGATTAGATATTTTGTATCTGTATCATTTTTAATATTATTGAATGGTTTATTAATTTATTCACATGCTTGTGGTATTGGGAGACATCTACACTATGATAAATGGGTGAACATGAGAGAAAAAATTTTTGAGAGTAGGGTCTTTCCTTTCACCATGTGGGTTCCAGTTATTGAACTCATGTCTTCATTCTTAGCAGCAGGCTACCATTATCTGTTGGTTCCTTTACATGCTTAGTCATTGTAATAGTGTTTGAAAACCATTTGAGAACATATTGTCTCCTTTCCTGCCTAATAAATCTCCTTTAGAGCATAAATGAAACCTATGATTAATTAACTAAGTTGATGTAGGAACTTCAAACCATTCCTATATCAAAGCAGGGATGAAATTTTAGAGGAGAGGGGGAGATAACTTACTTTTCAGTTGCAGTACACATTTCATGTAATATTATCTCATATGATTACCAGGAAAAACACAGTAATTCTATAAAGTGGCCTAATACACAAATACCCAATGTGCTATACTAGGTCCATTTCATATTAATGAAATGTACACTGATTCCAAGACATTCTCTAACACTTTTTTCTTTTTTTCAAGTTTACCCTACTATCATTGTTTGTCTTTCCTAAAAAGCAAAACCTACTAAAAAGAGATTATCTGTTTTACAGGTAAACTTCAAAATAGGTAACAGAATGAATTCATTTGAAGAATATATTATATAAATCATGATATTTAATGACAAATTTTAATAGAGAATCTACTATATGCTGGGAACTACTAGAGATTCTAGCTTGGATCTACCTGTCAAGATACAAATAGGAAAGAGATGGTATGATAGAATGGGACAATTTAAAGTTTAATGAAGAAATTATTCACAAAAGCGGAATGCATATTAAATAAAGAATGGCATATTATATCAGAGAAAGTAATAGCTGGACATTTTTTTTCTTTTTTGCTGAGGAATCAAGAATGTGGGGCATTTACTGGACTGAAGAAAATTTTCAGGTTGTTAAAATAGGAGAGTGCTATGTGACAGGAGCTATGACCTTTGTCATAGGAAGGCATTGTCAACTCATGGCAGACTAGCAGAGAGGGAGCTGGAGAAATAAATATCTACACTCCTCTTCTGACTTCTGACCTTCTGCTTGTTGTATCCCCTGAGAAACTGAAAGCAAAGTTGCCTTTTGGTGTGAACCATACAAGCCAAATTAAGACAGAGGCAAAAATGTAAAGGGGGCTGTCTAGTACATATGTGTTTTTGAAACTGCACAACATCAGAAAAATTTAGGATAAATTTAGGAGATAAATAAAATTGATGTCTAGAGACAATGATCTGCACAAATTGACAATGCCACTACCTAGGAAAAGATACCTATAGCATTGCTCTCTGTTCAACATTGCTGTTCTTAGTGACTACTGCAACTTCACATCAAAATGTCAATGGAGTATGTCTAAGTTGCATCTTCCTGAGTTCCATCAAACAGCAACTAAATCAAAATGCACTGGGAAGCCTTGGGATGCAGATTGTTAAAAGGTCCACAGGTGATGCCAATGCATGTGAGCGCTAAGAACCACCAGTTTTTGTAAGACATTTCTTTAACAATCATGTTGGATAAATCACTTAACTTCTTCAGACTTCAATTATGTCTCCAATAACCCCTAAGTAAGCAAGCTATTAGCCTTATACATTTACTGTTAACACGTAAACAAGACATTAGACTTGCAAGCTTACTATTAAAAAATTAATTAGCCATCAGTGAAATACAAACTTCATCTCACTCTAGTCATGCTTTCGACCTACTTGTTGATACCCAACAGAAACTAGAAGGCAAATTTTCCTCTAATGTGAACTGTAAAAATGAAGACAAACTATGTCGACTAAAGACAGAAGCAAGGATCTAAAGAGGGAAATGGGTATTGAGTCTCTGCAGTCACTATTGCCCACTGCAGAAAGAAAGAAGCTTCTTTGACTAATGCTGGTAGCAGAGCTAATCTTTAGGAATAAATCTTAATTTTAACTTTGTGAGGATAAAGAATATAGATAGCATCATGGCTCAACTTCCCCCCATACACACACACACACATATACACACACACACACACAAACACACACAAAAACACACACTATTATCTGCCTAGAAACTACTTTCCTCATCCCCTAGGTTAAAACTTAGTAATTACATGTGTGCTTTTAGCATGTTTTGTGTATTTACAGTGGATCAATATACAAAATATTGTGTTTTATATAAATTAAGAATTCAGTTAAATGATGAACTACCAAAGTGTTAAATCAACCATAAGATTTTAGAGAAAGAAAACCTAGAAATGAATAAGAAAAGTAAATGCAACATGGTTACAGCTTATCCAATATATTGACACTTGTAAAATGAATTTAATTATATTCTATCACTCAGACCTAAAGCCTTTGCAGACTTCTCAGGTGAAAACCAGTTAATGGTCTTTCCATTTGATAGGACTATACAGAGAATGTTCACTGGTTGCCTAAAAAAAAAAAAGAAAGAAAATAGGAATAGCATCATCCTTCAGATTAAATTATATAATATTCACATGCATGCTTATTGGCAATGTTCCTTAGGTCTGATCATAAGAGTTTTGTGAGTGAATGGTAGCTCATGGAGAACAACTGAATGCAATCTTCACTTAGTGTAAGAATAATTTTTCTAAAAAACTGTGAAAAACTACTTTAGAAGAAAAATATATTTAAAACCTTTTGAAATTAGATTTATAAATTTAACCTAGTAAACTCACTCCTATTAGAATAATGCAGAACAAAAACTGTGATAGAAACTATTATGATTATCCTTTTGTGAGGTCAAGATTTCAAAACAAAGCCTGTGAATGTAATAACAGATAATTTATGTATCTCTAAAGGAAGTATCATTAAAATAGCTCTAAAATAAACATGGAAATCTCTTTAAAAGATTACAATGGAGCGTTTTGTTTTAATTCTCAAAAAATGTCAGAAAGTACATGTATTTAAATTATAATTTTATTATAAACACAACAATCATTACATGTTAATACTATTTTTCAAGTGTTTGCACTTTTTAAATTCTAATTTTCAAGTGTTTGCACTTTTTAAATTCTACAGTGTTTACAAAAATATCAGTAATGTTTATATACTAACAAAATTGATTCATTAATTATTTCTTTAATTGTCTGAGATTCTCAAAAAAATATATAAATCTACAAATGAAACCCAAACTATGTACACTGTGATTAAAACCCTCAATCTAAGGTCATAGGTCATAAGCCATAGCAGAAAACCTACTGCTGATGTTTTGACATCATGTGCCTGTCTAAACAAGTAATGCTGTTGTCACCTTTAGTCAGAGAAGCTTCTGATTAATGTAGGCAGCAGTGACTGCAGAATAACTCATTATTGGTGCTGAAAATAAGAACCTGGTGTGTGCTCAGCCCTAAATAAGACATCTATATCAGCCTCTCTACTGTTTGGGAGGATCAGAGTAGAGAACTGGCAAGAATGTTGGGAACTAGAAGATCAGATAGGATGCTGTGGGGTGCTGTTATCAATCCAGGCATGATACAGCCATTGCACTCTTGAGCTTATTATCCTGACTGTGACAATCTGCACAACAATGTTTCTTCATGAAGTTGGAGATCTCACTGAGCTCTCATCCATCACTGAGGATCTATGGTACGTTAATAGTTAATGAAAGAGGTGTAGGCATTGATAAGGTATCTATGATTCTATAAGCAATCTTAAGGAAACTCATTGAGTCACCAAAAAAAAAGAGTAGATGGGAAGGGGAAAGAGACCATCTGGAGGAGAACAGGGACAAGAGAGGGCAATGGAGTATGGATGTGATCAAAATATTTATGTACATGTATGAAAATGTCACCCTGAAACACATAATTATGTATAACTAATATTTATTAATGGAAGAAAAATGGCGTTTAAAAAAGACCTTCTACTTTTTCCCATTTTAGACTTTGTCATCCACAAATATTCCATCCCTGAATATCTAGAATAATTAGATTTTTTTAAAAAAAAAAAATAAACTTAATTCAAAGTTTATTTGCTACATATTTCTTTTTAAGGTAGTATAAATGGTTTTGAAACATGAAGTAGTGATTTCACATTATGAATATACTAAATGCTTCTGAATTTTTCATTATAAATGGTTAGTGTCAGACTTTATAAAATTGACCTTGATTTTTTTAGGCAATGATTTGATCAAATAACTAGAAATTGAGGGAACAATGCAAAACAACCAGGGTCTCATTGGGGCAATCTTATTTCTATGCTGTCAAACTCCTTGAAACACTTGTTAATTCACCAGACACCTGGTCCTATCAGTTCCTAAATTCATGCAAAGCTCTCAACAGTCTCTTAGGACTAGGCAGGTTTAGAACACTATTTTAAAAATAGAGTTCAAAGCCTGCCAAGGATGAGAGATTATGATAAATAAACATTCCAGTATATTAATAGGACCTCTGAAGGGTTACGTCCTAGTAGTCAGAGCAAATCATAAATGCCTAATTTTACATACACTTCATGAAATCTAATCATAAAGTGAGCTTAATCTGTTGATAAGTGAACCATTACTAGTCTAACGTCCTCACAGAAGCTAAAAATTCTCCTTGAAGAAAAGCAACTCATTTAAAGCTTATAATTTTTTAAATTCTTCTGTATGAGGCATATCAAAGCCAAGACTGAGAGAAATAGCAATAGACTGTGGTTTGTGTGTAGTAGAAATATATAAATATGTGCATAAACACAAAATTTCACAAGAATGTTTAGAGAAGTACAATTAATAATAGATAAAACGTGGGAATGACTCAAAATGCCATCAACATTAGGAAATATAAATATTCATGCACTCACACATTGGGAGCAATGCAATATTGAAGTGAATGAATTACTGATTGCATGCAACAAGTGCACATTCATCTCCCAAGTATAAAATTGAGTGAAACCAGACACAAGAAAATGAAGCATGTATGAATTTCAAAAACAGACAAACATTATCAATGCTGATAGACATCGTGATAGTAGTTAGCTTTGGGAAAGGAAGTAGGGTAATGACAGGGAAGTTTCCCACATGCAGCTTATCTCATTATCTGGGTGGTGGTTACACAGATGTGCACATTTTGAAATTTTTCATTATGTTATCCACTTATAATTGGTATACCTTTCCCTCTGTATGTTAGACGTCAGTTAAAAAGTTTGCTTGAAAAATGGATAGTGGAGTAACTTGTTACTAAGAAAACTTCTGTAGTATGTCCAGCTGCCATTCACATTGAATAAAGAATTATTATAGCTTGTCATGTTCTGATTAGGTTTCTTTAGAGGCTGAAAGACCTGAAAACAATACAATCAACCGGTATTACCTTTTTTTGGATCCACATCAATGGATGTCATCAATTCTTGTAGACATTCCTCACATTATGTGTCCTACACTTGTATAGTTATTATAGGCCAGTTCAAAAGTAAATGTTTTCATAAACACATGATTTGTACTTAATGAGGCGTGTATTCCAAGAAGAAAGGCTTCTAAACAACCATTCCAATATCATCTAGTATCACTGGGTATTCAAGTAAGTTCTTTTATTTTCTAAATTCTTTAACCATTATAGAATTACTTTAATTGTTAGAAAGTTTGAGCAGGGACTATTTTCTCTATGAATATACCAATAATCAACTTGTTAATTATTAAATTTTCTTATCAACATCCTACTTCTCTTTCATCAAAAGCACAAAAACAAATAAATACAAATGAGGACAGAGAGAAAGGGTAACTCATATGTTATACATATATAATGGAAAGATATTCAGTCTTAAAATTTAAACAAGAACATTTAAAATACCATGGATGATCCTAAAGGACATTATATCAAATGAAATATGCCAAGCACTGAAAGACAAATACGAAGTATTTTCACTCAAATGTGAAAGCTAAATAATGTTTATCTCATAAAATAGAGTAAGGTTGTAATTCACAATGACTGAAACAAATATGGGGAAGGGGATAGGCACAGTTGGCCAAAAAAATCAAATTCCACGTTTTTTGTTTGTTTGTTTGTTTGTTTGTTTTTAAAGTGCTATTATTTGTTGTAATTGTTTGGCTTAGTTTTCTTTTAAGAACAAGTAAGAACTTGGGGTGGGCAGGAGGTATTGGAGAGGGGGAAGAATATAATCAAACTTTATTTTATAAAATAGCAAAAAGAAAGAAAGAAAGAGAGAAAGAAAGAGAAAGAAAGAAAGAAAGAAAGAAAGAAAGAAAGAAAGAAAGAAAGAAAGAAAGAAAGAAAGGGAAAAATCTGATTAAGGTTTGGTAACATGTTGGTTAACCAGTACAAAACCACAATTGGATAGAAAGGTAACTTCTAGTACATGATGGATAGAATTAACACTAACTCACTGTATGTATACAATTGATGTACTGGGGTGTCCCTAGACCATAAAAATTAAAGTAAGCTTACTGCAGAAATATCTATGTATTTCTGCATTTCAGCAACTTTAACAGTAGGCAACTTATAGATTCAAAGTGAAATATCAATTACAAGATTACTGAATGAAGAGAATGTGGATGATAGAATTTTAGTCAGCTGTAAGGAAAAACAAAATCACATCATTTGCTGGATGTGAGAATTTCATAGTAACTAATGTTACTGATAAATTTTTCACACTTGTAGAGGAATTTTAATCTAGCAACACGGCTGCTCTGGCAAGGCATCACATACAAAGACATTCTAAGTCTGTGGGATCTGACTAGAATATAGACATGCTACATATGTTTAATCCCTCTGGCTGGAATACAGACATGCCTTTAGAGAACACCTTTAATCTCAAACAATGTGTAATTGAGGGACAACTTAAGTGACAAATCAGAGAAAGACATGACAGCATGAGTCAGAGAGAGGATACACCAACTCTCAGGAGAACAGAAAAGAGAGACTACTTATAAAGCAGAGAGAAACAGAGAAGAGACAGAGAGACACAGACAGAGAGAAACAGAGACAGAGAGAGAAACAGAGAGAGACAAACAGAGAGAAAGAGAGAAACAGAGACAGGGAGACAGAGAGAGAAACAGAGAGAGGCAAACAGAGAAAGAGAGAGACAGAGACAGAGAGAGACAAACAGAGACAGAGAGAAACAGAGACAGGGAGACAGAGAGAGAAACAGAGAGAGAAACAGAGAGAGGCAAACAGAGAAAGAGAGAGACAGAGACAGAGAGAGACAAACAGAGACAGAGAGAAACAGAGAGACAGAAACAGAGAGAGAAACAGAGACAGAGAGAAACAGAGAGACAGAAACAGAGAGAGAAACAGAGACAGAGAGACAGAGAGAAATAGAAATGGAGACAGAGAGACAGACAGAGACAGAGAGACAGAGAGAGAAACAGAAAGACACACAGAAACAAAGAGAGAAAGAGACAGAGACAGAGACAGAGAGAGGGGGGGAGAGAGAGACAGTTCTGTTTATAGCAGAGCAGTTCAATTCAGTTCACTACTTTGGGTTAGTTCAGTTTAGAGCAGTTCAGTTTAAGGAGTTCAGAGGCAGAGTAATCCAGTCAGAAGCCAAGAGAAGCCAATTTGAATCAATCAGGTTAGATAGACGTTTGAGCCAGACCAGCAGAGTTGAACAAGCCAGCCAGAGTTCAGAAAGAACTAGAAAGAGTGAGCTTATTCAACAGTAAGCCTCCAAGATGATAATCACATCATCTGGCAAATAAAAGCAACTTTTGCACACAGAGAAACTGGAATAATACAAATGAGGACATTTCTATTTAAAAGATCCTAGAAAATAGATGCTTTTCTAAAAATAGTAGATTGATCACACACCGGTTGCCTTTTCTCACAAAACTCAACTATAATTTCAGTAAACAAATTTTCAAAAGAAAGTACACTCAGACAGATATCAATAGAGACAGTTGACTAGATACACCAATGAAATTTGGGAAGACTGAAAATTAAGATGAAATAGCTCAGAAGAATGGATGATGCTGCTAATATTCTACAGAGTGTGATGATGTTTTATAGAGTGGGCAAAAGAGCTTTTCCTACAGAAAAAAATGAAATGTCATGTCTTAGAGGCACTAGGAAACACACACAAAAAAGGAATACTATGTGGTATAGAAGGCAATTAAACTGATTCCAAGTCTTTCTCCTTTTTTGGAGTCAAAGTATTTATTAAATTCACTTTAAAAAATTATTCATTTTATTATACACCCCAACAAAAAGTATCCCCTCCCCCTCTTCTAGCTTCCCCCACCTTTCTTCTCTTCTACATTCACTCCCCCTTCCTTTTACTCTTCAGAAAAAAGTATGCCTCTAAGAGTTGACAGCTAAATGGGACAAAACAAAACACAAGAAAAGGCAAAAGCTCTCAAAATATCCCAATTATTTTATGTAGCAACACTTTCTTATTCATGATCAGATGAAGAGTATCATGTGAGATAATTAGGGCATGGAGGAAGAAGATTTGAGAAAAATTACGGATTTAGACAATCTTAAACCTGCAATCTCCCCTGTTTAGGGAACAATGTCTATCCTTTCATCTTATGGAAATGGACTTTTATTTCCTGAGATAAGTCAGTGACTGCCTTCAACTATTTGAAAGTTGATGCTATGGGCAGAACTAGTGACTCTCCTCATAGCTGGTGACAGATAATTGATGAGGGCATCTCAAGTAGACAAGAGTTCATTTTGTCTCACAATTTAAGATGGAATATACTCCCTCGTAGGGAAGTCAGGCATCATGGGCATGAGGATGCTGGTTGCATTGTGTCTACATTCAGGAAGTAGAGAGAATGTGTATGTATGTTCATTTTGCTTTCACTTTTACATTCATCCCAAGACCTCAGCCCATGGGTTCACATCACCCACATTCAGGATGTCTTTCTTACTCAGATTAAACTTCTCTATGGAAACACACATACATGCATGTACTCTTGAGTGCTTGTGTAATTTTATAGGTTGAGACTTAAGATCACCAACCTCAAGGCAATGGTTAATTGTGCAAGAAAGCAACTCTTCTGTAAAGAGGAGACTGCTCAGTCCTAAAACAAAGCATCTAAAATTCTAAGTCTTTCTTCTACTTAACAATTAGACATCAAGAGCCCGTCCACTTCTCAGATTAGCGTTCCACTCCATCTTCTAAAGCAAAAAAAAAAAAGATGCCTGTCTTTTAAATATGTGGAACCTGAGCAGCTCTGAACATAGCAATGCCAAATAGCAAACAAGGCAGTGTTAAGATAAATTGTTGATTAAGTACAAGTCTGCCTGCCTACTGATAGCAAAATTTGACTACATAAAATAGAAACTCATATCAGTCCCTTAAGTCAAGTAAAACTCTTAGACTAGAAGCAGGAAAAAAATGAACCTTTTCATCATTCTCTCATTCTCACCTGGTAAGTACTACCATTACCTATCAATTTACATTCTCATTTTCTTGTCTTCATAAAATCATTGAAAAATAATCAAGAAACCATGAAATAAAAAGACATGTGCCTTATACTCTGCTTCACCTACAAAGTTTACTTGTATGAAAGAGGACAACTCAACTTCTCTAACATTTAGTCTCTACCTATAAATCAGGAAAAATAAAGCTAAGAGTTCCATATTCATAACATTATACCAAAGACTTAAAACGTATTTATTATAGATACACTCAAGATTCAATAACTAATATTAGCTGTAGACATTGGAATATTTGAAAGTATTAACACTTTGTGTCTTAATTCAAGATGTTATAGTAAGAACCAGTGTCTAGACAGGTCATACACCTGATGGAAGAACCTACTACTATTATGCTACTAAACACTCATGGTATTAAATACATCAATGCATCTCTAAACCTTCAAGTGAAAAACTCCTATTTACAATATATGGTGATTAACACAGAGGACCACAACTTTCCAAGGTGCAGAGAATAAAAGATTGCAGAATATTCATCCCTAAATGGAAGATATATATGGTACTTCTCCCAAGGATTAGAGATCTTTGTTAGAGAAGGGGTGAAAAGAGTTTAAGAACCAAAGGCAGTAGATGACTGCAATGAAGCAGTATCTTCTAGATGCAGGAGGATTATTGCACCTATCAACTCACAGTGGTTGTGCACAAGTCCTTTGCAAGCCCAAGTGAGACAAAAATCCCAGCATGAAGATGAGTTGAATGTAAAATCTCAAGCCCATTCATGGAACTATTGGTAACTATCAGCTACTGAGAGAGGGAGAGGGTGGAGTTTAGTCACTTGGAAGGCAATTATAAACCAATGGAAGACCACATATCTAAGAATATTTGTGCAGCACAAATTGTTCTTAATGGGTTTTTAAAGGACACAAATGTGGGTGGGTAGGGAATAGGGTTGGCTCTAGAAAGACTAGGGGAGTGGATATAATCAAAGTGTTTTGTACGAAACTTTCAAAAGACTAATGTCTTTGTTTGAGTGTTATTGCTATGAAGAGCCACCATGACCAATGTAACTCTTAAGAAGAAAAATGTTTAATTGGGGCTGCATTACAGTTTCAGAGGTTCAGCCCATTATCATTATGATGGGAAGCATAACATCATACAGGCAGACGTGGGGATGGACAAGTCAAGAGATCTACATCTTGATTGGAAGGCAGGCGGCCAAGAGGAGACTGTGTTCCACAGGGAGCCAGAAGGAGGTTCTTATTCCACACTGGGAAGAGCCTGATGACAGGAAACCTCAAAACATATCCTCATAGTGACACACTTCTTCCAACAAGGTCACACCTAACCCAAAAAGGCCACATCTAATCATGACATTCTGTTTGGGGCAAGCATTCAGTCACACAAATCCATGAGAGACAAACCTATTCAAACCACCACAACTAATAAAAAATATACAGTGTTCCTTAATGGATTTTCAGGTGTGTTTTGCAACTTCTTAGGCTTGTTCTTCAATGAGAAATAATCACAGTAGTTTTAGTCCAAAACACCATTCTGGGAAGAATCTGCTCCATGAGTTACATAACCTTGTATTCCTTTTACCCTGACCACTAATTTGACCACAGTTTGGGCTCCTGACCTAAGCCAAATCACCTATTTTACTTTCTCTAAACTCATCATATTTTTGCCATTGTCAAAAAATTCAACCAAAGGATGTCAAATCTACAGTTGCTGCAGACATGATAAGACAGACAAGATCAATAGTAATGTTGAGCAACATCCAGTTTGCCAAAAGAAAGAGAGTGGGAGACAGAAAGAATCAGTGGTGAAAGAATATTTGAACTGGTTTACATTATCTATTTCCCCAAATTATATAGCAGTATAATTAACAACCAGAAAATATTAGTATTATACAGTAACTCTGTGTTTTTGTTCTTAGGTCTGTATATTGGCTGTGGAATGCTATTGATCAGAGCAGGGCTTCATGAGTTCCCCTGTGCATTTGGGGCCAACTGTATATAGGCTGGACAGTTTTGCTAATATTAGCTAGGCTGTCTCACACATATAGAGCTGCAGCTGTACAACCAAACTGACTTGGCCCTGTTCCATGTGTCTCATTGACCTACTAGCTAACCTGGCCATGAACTTATGGAAAAGTCAGAAGAATGGGATAGGGACTGGACACACACTTTCCAAATTTTTGCTTACATGATGGGTACTGATGCACTACTGAACAAAGTATGTCAAATGGTTCAACCAAGAGTCAGAGTGGGAAAGGGTCCCAGGGCTAAGGATGGGAAGTCCGAAAAATCATTCATTAGAACCTTAATGCCATCAATCTTCCACAGACCCTTAGATAAAGGAGACTATCTTCACTGCTCAAAAGCTGTGCCTATATAATGATATCTAGGACTAGACTTCTGGTATTTTTTTCAATCAAGGAATGATTAAAAGAATCCTAAATTGAGTGCAAACAATTTAAATAACAAACTGATAGACTGGTACAACATAGAAAGTAGTTGGGATAAAACAGAATCTCTGATATTATTAATGAAACCCAGAACCTTTCCCATTCCAACCAAGCACTCAAGCACTAAACAATAGTCCCACCCAGAAATGTCTGATCTGCTGATCAGCTAAATCAAATGGCTGAATAATCAAGCACTAATAAATATGTATTTAATGATATTTTTTCTTTTTTCTTGTCTCCTTTTCTTACAGAAGTCAGAAGAATTCAGTAATTTTAGAGAAAATCACCAAATCACAGTTCACCTGATAATCCCTGTGCAGTTTCTTTTTTAAATCTATGCTGCCATCACTTCTTGGCCTTTTGGCTAAGATCATGTGTAAATCTATGCTGCCCTACACAGACAAACCCAGTCCTGCCAGTTATCTATTTCCAAGCTGCCTGGTTCAGCTTCGAGAGATATCTGGGAATATTTCACTTGCTTCAGAACTTCCATAAATATTCAATGAGTCTGAGTGACCAGAATAGATCTGCACATTTCTTCTCTTTGCAGAACATGTAAAGAGCGGAGAGACATTGTGCTGATTTCCAGCTTTGATTCAGAAAAATCTTGGCTCTCAGAGCCCTGAGCATCTGTAGTTCCACACCCACCTGAGCTAATCTTGAATCAGCTGCTAAGACACGTCCAAGGCATTGAACATTCACACAGACTCACTAAAATCTCTTTGTGTGGACTCGCTCACCCATCATCTTTTACTAATATAACATTTAATAGAGACTGCTATTGAACTACTAAACAGGCTCCACTCTTGTTATTTATCTAAGCAGGATGAAATATGCCTACTATAAAGTCTAAATCATAGTGAAATTTACTCTCATTATGTTTAATTATATTCTCAAATAATTGATTTATAATAGCCACCTTCAAATGGGTATTATAAGCCATTGTGAAATTAGCTTAGTTATGATACAATATTTTCCACCAAGTCTGGGTTCTCAAAACAGAATTCCAGATTTACTGATGATTTTAGCTGCGATATCTAAAAACATCATCATCATGAAGTGCTGTAGATTCCTATATTTTCTGCTTGGCAAACATCTTACAGATTTAAGAAGGGCTACCCAGAGCCTTAGCAACATATTTCTTATGGAGAAAAGGAAGTACAAACTGCGCAATGCAGAATAGAGTGACTATTTTTATAAATGCTGTATTGACACTTATGTAAAGCATATATGCAAACACAGCCCTGTCCTTTAATTTATAGTCTATCTATTTCATCTGCTTTGATCATGGAGACAATGAAATCTCTTCAGTTGCAGCCACAAGACTTTGAAAGCAGTTTAGATAGTATTAATCAAGTCCTTTTGTCATATATAAAATATCTTGTCAAGATCAAAGAACATAAAGGAAAAAAGGTGCAAAGGCGGAGGCACAATGGAATTTTTCCATGGAGTTATTTGCTTTTTTCCCTTGCAGTGAAAGAAGATGAGAGGATTCAATGACCAACTTGAAAAAAGCTTAATGTCTCAATGATCCACGAATTCTATAAAAGTATTTCTGAGCAGTCTATTCCTCCTACAACAGTAACAGCCTGAAGCTCAAGTGCATGGACATTCTGAGTGACTCACAAGTGTCTCAAGTGTAACAAGTAAAACTGAAACAAATTATTCTGCTTAACATGTAACACATAAACCACATACTATAGACAGTGATAGTAGCATCCCATCAAAACCTTTACTGAGTGGGGCAGATGTTGCATTTTGGAATATGCATGCCTGTTTTATCAGGAAATGTTGCTACTGGCCCACAATAACTCTTTATACTTAGAAATATCTTGAGACTTAACAGAATAGTTCAATGATAAACTATGTATTTAGTAATATCACAAGGCTCTGGCATCAGTCCTGGCACAAAAATATGTATATCTTCAGAGGCTCCCAACACAAAGATACAATCCTTCTCATAAAATATAAGGCCTTTCACAACCTTGTTCCCTCCTATGTTAGAAATAGCTCATATGTAGCTATTTCCTGAAACTTCTCTAAATATAATGTCAATACATGCTTCAAATGTGCAAGGTGTATTGGGGATTCTTTACCTTTATACTCAATATTTTCTACCTATTCTCTCTTTATTTAAACTCCTGGCCTTTGCAAGCAACCCAAGCATAAGCAAGTATAATCAGTCTCTATAGATTTCAAAATATTTGTAATATTTTGCCTTAATAGCTATGCCTATAAACTCAGCTATAGGTATATACATTCACATACAGATACATTATATACATGCAGGTTGAAAACTAAAAGTCATTTCACATACACTTCATATTCTCAAGTAATATATAAACCAATTGGCAAATAGGAAATATTAAAAACTATGATAGAATTTTTGATAGATAAAAATCCATGATTGATAAACATGGATTTGCTTGTCTGAACCTTTTTGAAAGCATGTAATAACTTATGTTTCCAAGTAGGTATACTGATATTAGAAGTCAATTACTGAGAAGTGTGTGTGTGTGTGTGTGTGTGTGTGTGTGTGTGTGTGTGTACACATGCGTGTGGTATCTACTCCACTTAGAAAACAGACTCCTAGTCATAATCTCAATTGCATATACTAATCAAATTAGCACCTGACAATTACGAACTTTTTCACTATGGAAACATACAAATTGTCATTTTTCTCTCATTCTTGAGATCTCTGGTTCCTGGGAAAAGACCATGTCTTACATTATTGTTTTTTGTTCTTACAGCTGGTGCATAGGGAGAAGGGTAATTTCTAAGATACTTAATTCATCTCCTATTCATAGAGTTTTATAGAGAAGTTTGGAAGATATAATGGTTCATTTCATAACTCAGCATTTTAAATTATTTTAATTTCAGGAGAGAGAGCAGTGATGCAACATTTTTTATTATTACACAAAAACATCCCTATTCAGAAAATTTATTCTTGCAAACAAATTAATTTCATGATGAATTGACTTATGCATCACAATGTAGAGACTAGGTTCTATCACATGGCACTGGTATTTAGAGTTCTCCAATGTCTTTGGAAGTTCTACTACTGTTAAAGGGAAAAAGCTATAAGGCAGCATTTGCTCCAAAGGTAAATAAAATAAGTTTGTAATAAACCTGTATTTGTGATGATTGTCCCTCTTTCAAAAGATCCTTGACTGTTTTAGCCATGGTTCTTTAGAGTAACAGAAACAAAGGGGTGTGTATGTCTGTGTGTGTGTGTGTGTGTGTGTGTGTGTGTGTGTGTGTGTGTGTGTGTGTGTGTGTACCAGAACTTAATAAGTGGCTTAAAACAGTAGCAACAGCCAAATCTCAACTGAGAACTTGGTAGTGGCTGCATCCTACAAGCTGAATGCCTCAGCACCTGGAGAAGTCTTAGAATAGCTGTCTCTCTCACTAGCTTGGAAACAACAAGTTACTTACTCTGTCTACAAGGCCAGGTGCTTCAATAGTGCCATTCTGGCCCCAGATACCTAGAGGATTCCTGAAAAGCCACTGATTCCTAGCCCAAGATGAAATCTTAGAAACACTAGTTCTGATGGCAGAAAAGGAATCAGTAGCAATAGAATAAATCAACTCTAAGGCAAGAAGGAAGGCCAAGCTAGCTAAAGGTAAGATAATCTTCCTTTTGATACTCTTTTTAAGCTGAGCTGCTACCAGAAGGTAGCTCCCACAATAAGGATGGGCTTTTCTACACCAATGAAAGCAATCAGGATATGTAATCATGGGATGCTTCCTATTCAGGAGAGTAGTAAATTGGTATTAAAACATATAATAATCCCCAAAAACCATTGAGCAAAAAATCTGGAAAGCAAAATATATCTCTAGGCTTTATAATACCATGTTTATCGTCAGCTTCAAAAAAACCCACAAGTGACCAGGGGGTATCCATTAAACACAAAAAAGTATAAAGAAGTTATTTATAGTGGCTGCAAATGAAATAGAAATAGTCTTCTAACTTGCATTCCTTGATAGTTTAATTCATTAATGCATATATGCTGAAAAATGAATATAAAGATATATTTCAAAAGTATTAGTCATATCCAAAATGCACAAGTACACAATACGCAAGCTTCATAAAAGTTTTAAAAATTCTCAATCACAAACCTAAGTAAAGAAACTAAAATCAACATACCACAATCTGGGGAAATGAAAAAGGATTGGCCTAGGAAATTCACTTAAAATATCATAAGGAATAATAAGACCTAGTTAACACAATCATGCCTTTAAAATACTATAATATTATGAAGACATTGAAGATTCTTTCACTTTTCAAAGTATCACTATAAGTAGGTTTTCAGATAGATATATGATTGATAGATAATAATGATGAAAGAAAAACACATATAGACAGATAGATATCTCCTTTTTACAGATATTACTTTTATATATTATTTATTTAATATAAATCAAAAATAAAGAGGAAAATTGTGTAACCTAAGCTACTGAGAAATTGTGATACATGCTTAACAGACTTAAGGTGAAAGTTTACCTTCTTTCTTCATAATTTGGCAGACATATAACTCTTCTAGCAGTCACTCTTTGACAAGAGATGCCCTGTTAGCCATCCCCCAGACATGCATGGACAGATATATTTCTAAATGCATTCTAACTTGCAGGCACTTGTGCATGTGCACATATCCCCAAATACAACCACTCTTTAACCACCACATGCAAGCCACTTATCAAAATTTCTAAAAGAGAGTTAGAAAGTATACAGTTTCATAAGAAACTAAGTTGATTGCCATAATCAAATACCCAGAACACAGCAGTGTGTTAGTAAATTAGAATGATTGAGTCTATATTTCAAAACTTAAGCTTTGCTGTGCTTTCTATTGCATGTTTGTATATGTGTGCTGATTCATTTTTCAAGTCAGTGTTTTTCTGTTCCTTCATAGACATGGTATCTTTCTGTAACACATGATAGACAGACATGTAGATAAATAAATAAAAACCAATAAAGATGCTTTTAATTCTGACATCCTAGATTTCTTAGAAAGCCAAAAGCACAATTTCTATGTGCAGAGGGATTGGTCACAAAAAAGGATCAACCTTCTGAAGCCTGATTTTTGTATTATAGAAGTATTAAATAGTTGCATTTGATGTTACAGGTTCCTACTATCTTCAGCAGTGGAGCAGCAGGATTTATATTTCAATTTTGCTTATTCTTATTTGCAACAACTCACATCAGGAAAACCCTCCTGGGTTGTAACTGCACAGCTTCTTTTAAAGACTCCTGTTTCTTTTATTAAACTTTATTAAAAATAAACTTCTACTTTTCAAAGGGCATTTTACTTTGCCTTTTGGATATTTCAATGTTACTAGGAGTGATACAAAGTTAAACAGGATCTAGGACAGGAGGTATGGTCTCATATTTCATCAAGACAGCTTGAGAACTCCTGCAACCTTAATGTTGATGAACCCACATTTCAGCCCAACTGGACACACATACTCATACAAATGTGTTTCCATATTCAGTGCCCCCCCCCATATTTCTTAATCTAGAAATGAGAAGAAACTGTATTTTATAATTGAATACCTAATAACACCTTAGCAAATAATGATACAAAAAGGTAGTCAAGCAACAAGTGTATATTGTAGGCTTTTGTAACTATTTACAGTGAATGGTGAATTACGAAGAGATTTGGTGGGGTTGGGGGGACCCACTCCACTTGATAAAGAGAAAAAATTTAATCCTAATGAATCATGCAAAGCAATCAACAGCCAGAGCTAACTTGGTTGCTTATAGTATTTCAAATTCCTGAACCCAGCACAAACTTATAGAATCAGAATCTCTGGGGCTAGAAACCTATCTTTTAACAAGGAACAAGTTCTTCCAGTCATTCTGATAATAAGTAGAGTTCATGAACCACTAAAACACACATACCACTAAGAGATCCACAAAGCAGTTCTACATAAGTTCCTGCTGGAGGAGATTCACCATGCTTCATGTAATTGGAGAACCAAAGGATGGATGAGGAAGGGGTGATGAGAAAGCTTTTCCAGACCAGAGCTTTTTGATGAAAGAGAAGGGAGATTTGGACTGAAAAATGAAAGGGGTGATATTTACGGAGGGATAATACAGCATAGTCTCAATAGTGAATGTGAAAAGGAATGAGTGCAAAGATTCAGAACATACCAGCAGTGTCATGGTGCTGCTATTGAGAATGAGGGTGAGAGGACATTGTACCTATAATGAGATTTGAGTCCCCAGGACCAGTACACCAGTGGATTCTAGGAACAAAATGGTTTGGGGGAAGGGCACCATAATTTTGTTGGTCTTGAAAACCAGATAGCCCATTGGTTTCAGTAAACAAGGTTTGGGATGGATATGGAGAATGGCACAAAATAGGAGATGCAATATTTCTTTCAGTAGCACACATTAAACCTAACCCCTACACTAATGCTCCAAAACCATTATATAATAGTTGAAAGCAAATGCTTAAAGTCTTCAATAGCTTCTCATTTCCCTTAGGATAAAGGCAACATTTTAAATATAATTCATGACATGTTTTGTAGCATGTAGTTTTTTGGCTGTCCTGCTTTTCGCTACTGGCCTGTCACATGGGTGCACTCACCCAGGAGCTATCTTAGATTTGCAAATAGAAAACACACACACACTCACACACCCCAGTTATTCTTAAAATGCCTGGGCTAACTCAATGACTGAGCATTCCTAAGCCTTCCCCTGCTATCCCAGGCCCAGTCAGGGAAGAGTGGCCATTTAACCGAAAACTTACATGGCTGGTTGGCCTTTTTCCTGTCACTACTGCATCTCCTTCTCTCTTCCAGTCCTCCTAATTCTCTTGTGTCCTACCCACCCAACTCTCTGTGTCCCACTCTATGCTCAACGATTGGCTACTGGCATTTTTATTGATACATCAAAAACCAATTGGGGGCAAGGATCTTTGGTGTCAATAAACACAGATTCCCCATCAAAGCATCAGAACCACCCTCTACAGTGGATTATGATTTGTCCATGCTTACACCTTTCATCATGCCTTTTGCAGCTGTCTTCCTTGCAATCTATGCCAAAATGTCCCTTACCCTGCCTTTTCTTCACCCAAAACACTAGCTATCCTTACTGCATAATAAATTTACTTAGGTAATTTTTACTTACTTAAAATTGCCTCCAAATATTTATCTTTTCCAGAAAGATTTCCCTGGCCCTTCAAGTATGTGCTGGTCTGATTCCCCAAGCACCTAGTATTTACCCTATCACAGCCATTACCATACTCTACTATAAGTAGTGTCTATTTAATGTTCTTTGGCTATAAAAACTCCTAACATCAATTAGGTCATAACACATCATGCTTACTATTACAGCTGCTGTGTCTAGAATTGTGTGCCTCATATATATATTTTTTAGGTGGCCATAAGCATTTATTAAGTGAATTATGTTTTCATAATTGATTTCTTGAATAAATGAATGAACAGATATCTGAGTACAAATGATGCTAAAACAGATCAAAAGACTGAACCTTCACTGACAAGTTCAGCCTCCCAATCATTCCACAAGTAACAAAAGAAACACAAACCAAAATTCCATGCAATTGCTTTTTAAACCAATGCACCAAGAGCAATTCAGAACTTTCATTTTCCCCTTTGCAGTATCCATTGTTAATAAATACATAGATCAAAACAGAAATCGTGAATGAACATGCAGGCAACGTATAAAGTCCAGTGCATGATTTCCACCCTCGCCACAATACAAGTCTACACCCTCAAACGCTATTGATCAGTCGGCTACTGCTGTCACACCTTCTGTCCAGAAGGCTGTGACACCTGTCTTTTTAGTGTAAAAGAGGCTGACACCTTTTCAAGACTTAATAACTTTTCACTCAGATGTTACAACATTTATCTGGCTCTGGTAATAGGCTTTCCATCTTTGGCTGCATCAGGCTCAGATGTCTCTCATTTTGTGTATAATGCAACTGAGACAAACTGGAAGTAATGTTGTTTAGCAGTTTGAGCCTCCTGTTAAAAATTCAGTGCCCTCCAACATCAAATGAGGTGTCATTTCATATCACAGATGTGCCCTGATTAAACTAAAGCAATAAACAAAACATTCTAATTCATCTAAAGGACCAATTTGAAAGTGAATAGTTATGTGCTTCTCAAAAGCTGTACAAATGAGACAAAAATATTTTTCCTTTGTTTTTCAAAAGGATTCAGAGTACAATAGAATGTTCAGACAATGAGTAGCTCCAGCAAGCTAAAAACAGTTTATTTACAACTGTCCTATTTAAATATATGCTCTTAGAAATATTGTACAGGATACTAGAAGAAGACATTGATTTTGAAAAGAAGAGATTCAAACACTCAATTTTCACTCTTCTATTTGCTAGCCTGAGGCACAAGAAGGTTAAACAACAGCTTGCCCAATTTCCTCATATATAAAATGGAGGATGATAATGCTAATATGTACTTCTCAGGACAACTGTAATGATGATATTCAATAATAAACAAAAAACATTTGGCAAGTGAGAAGCTCTCAATGAGCTTCAATTTTTGTAATGTGGACTTTGCACTAATTTTCATTTTTACTTTCAGCAGTGAACCCAAGAAGCATCTATGCTAGGGAAGAGCCTCTACCACTAATCTATATTCCAAGTGATACTAGTTTTCATTTTTAAGTACTAAGTTAGCAGCATGATACTGGAGAATGCATGGACTTTGGTAACACACAACTCTGGATTCAAATACCAATTTCTCTATTACCTAATCATATAACATTTAAACAAGTTATTCAATGACAGTTTTTACTTCTTACCTATAAAATGTACCAAATAGAAACTCTGTCCGAAATATTGTAGGGAAGAATGAAGATAACATTTAAATGCCTGTTTATCACTGTGCCTGATACATTGAAAAAATCAGTAAGAAGCAGCTATTATTATTGCTGTTGTACTTACTGATATCACTTAAAGGTATATTTCTGTTGAATTGTTAAAGAAAACCTCAGTTACTGCAAAAGAAGAAAAACAACAAAAAGAAAACTAAAACTAATTCAAATGTTGATTTAAAATGTATGAACTTTTAAAATAGTTAATTTGGTTAAAACAGTAGAAAATATGGCAAAAAGTATCCCCTATATCCAATGAGAGCTGAGCCATGTGAACCAAAAATTTTTCAGGAAACTGTTACTAACAAAGAGTAAAAGAAGTGTTTCACTGGTTCCCTTACCACAGTATGTAGTCAGCCTGACTTTAGTATATGATGTTCCTCAATATACCTTTCAAGAAAGACCCTACATTCAGTTTTCAGTTGGCACATTACAATGGACAGAGTAGATGGCAATAGGTATAAGTTGATCAACAGGGAATAGCTTACTGATCAGAAGCAGACCAATAACCTCTAAATTTCCTTTCAGTTTCAGCCTCTGTGCATTTCTTTAATCTCACTTGCTAGTGACCATGAGCAAGCAACTCTGTCTCTGTGAGTTTGGAACTCTCGTGCTTAAAACAAATAAATTGGCTCTGCCATACTATGCCCTTGCTCTAATTATAATCATCCACTGGCGTCAATGGTCAGAAAAGCTGACAGCTACAACTATTACCCTTAGCAAAAATCAACTCCAGATAAAGCTGTGGAGAATCTCTTTACCTGTTTTATCATTCTCCTCACTGTCTATGAATGGAGTTGTTTATTTCAATATTATAATAAATCAAATATTTATTTTCTCCACAAATTCACAGAATACTAAAATCATATAAATACATTTGAGAGATGCCCTTTCTCAAATGATAGTATTCAATTTATCATAAAAAAAAATTTTTTTTCAGGGCGCCTATGCTGATATGGCAGGCAAGGAGAGTAACCTTTGCCACAGAATACAAGAAGGAGAAAACAGGTGATATATTTCATAGGGGTGGCTCAGGAGAAAAAAAGGATTATTGCAACTTTGACATTAGATACAAACTGAACATATTGCAAAAGAGTAAAGGGAACATAATTATTTTAGTGTTTTCAGTGATGCCTAGGAAAGCCTAGATTAACCACAAATCTATAAGGACAAATCTCAAATTTCATTACATTTTCTTAAACTCCGCTCTAATGAAATATGGCAAGTTTTAGACTCTCTGATTGGCACTCAGAGAATGGTGTTCAGTTTTGTTTTAGACTTTATTCAGCCAGAGAATATGACATATAAAAATTATATATGTGTGTATAATTATAGACATGTTAGAAGATTAATGTTATACTAGACCCAGTGCTAACTGTTTATTAAACATAGTCTCATTCAGGATATTGAATCAGTGAACCAGTTAGAACATAACAGAAGAGACAGGAGATCCAGAAGCTCTGACTTAAAAGATTGTACCAAAGTTCTGACAAGTACTAGAGCAACTAAAGCATGAGACCTCTCCTGGTCTCAACCCAGCAAGCCTTTGAGCTCAGCTCCTACAGCTGTCTCACAGGAGTTCCTAGAATCTCAGTGACTTGGGATTTTGTTTGTGCTTCTGGTACCTTGTAGTGACTATGGCTTTGGAAGTATTCAACGTCAACCTTATTTTCAAGGCTGAGCAATCAAGCCACCAAAACAAGATGTAAAAGATTAAAAACAAGGACAGTTAAAACAGAGTGGGAGAGCAGATAGGAGACTATTCACATAAGCTGGGGAAAAGAGTTTTAAAGCAGGCTGTTGGTAGTGGAGTGGGATAGAAATTAGTCCAATGAGCTATGTAATGAGGAATATAGCACAATGCATTGGGATGACATTCTCAAGGAATTAACATTCACAATTGATATAAATGCTTTGTCAACTGGTATATTTGCTTCAATATGTAGATCAAAAAAGGGTCTACTTTGGTGATGGAATTTCTCAGTTTTAAATATGTAGATATAGTCTAAGACTTAATTCCAAGAAGAGTGACAGAAAGGAACATGAACTTAAGTGCTAATTCCATCTGTACTAGCAGAAAGGAGATAGCATGGCTCAATATAAAATCTTCGCTAATAAAATTTTAATATTCTGAATGGCATGATTACCTAAGATACATACAGAGTACTATTCAAATGGCACCTAGCCAAAAATCAGAAAATCCTTTTTTAACACCATTACATTAAGCACTCAGAAAATTGTTTACTGCTAAAATTTGTTAGAAAAAAAAAAACAAAAAAAACAAAAAACAAAAAAAAACAAAACAGAATCAATGAACCATTATTCTCAGCCTATTGCTCTAAACAGTCTCTTGCATATACTAGTTTAATTTGTGTTGTTTTTCATCCTTGCTGGAAGGTCTTTTATTTTGCCACTTTGATCTCCCAATACCAGTCATTTAAAATTAATCACAATATCTTAACAATGGCCTATCCCAAGCAGTCCCTAGCTATTTTGATACATAAAGTCAGACTTTAGTCAGTCAATCATTAATTTAGAATGCAAACTTTCAGACTTCTTTCACTAAACTCTGAATTTATTAGTCTAGTTCCATATTTTTATAAAAACTCCTCAGTTGTTTTGATGGCCATTCTGAAAGAAAAGCCCCGAGGCAGAGACTGGCACAATTATTAAAATCATTTGACATGATTATTCCTGTGATTCTGCCTTTCAGGGAAATTTCATCTCCAGATCTAGCTAAAAGACTCACATCTTTTTATATTCTAATGTTTGCCTACACATCCATAGTTATAGTAACCAAGAGCAACCACTTAGCCTCCAAGGATTATCTGATTTGAAGCAATAGACTAGCTTTCTCAGCTTCTTTGCTGCCCAAGATGCTTAGGAAGTTAGACGCAGAATAGTCTACTGCTCTTTCTTCTTCCACAATTTGAAATGACATTCAAGATATTAAAATGTCCATTTTCTTGTGAGTGCCTATCAGACATTTATGTATACACCTGACATGCAAAAGTAAGCAGCAGAGGAGAAAATCATAAGATGTCATGTATGAAGAAATGTAGGATTGATAGAAAGTATACAAAACAAATATTGAGAGAAGAGCATAAAGAAGCCAGACATATATAATATGTGTGTCAATATATGACAATACACATAATATTTTTAAAGAAAAAGAGGTTAACATTTTGAAAAGGATTGGGAGGACACAGGAGAACTTGGTATGGGAAGAAGTAGAGTGAAATGATGTCCATATAAAATTCATGTGTGAAAGTTCCACAAACAATTCAATAGAAAAAATTAAAGTCAAAAACAGAAATAAAACCTTTCAATCTAAAATGTTTCCAGCATTATCTACATATGCTGCTTCTTGCAGTAGTAACATGAAGGCCTTGATATAATCACAAGTTGACAGAGAACATTATAGAGTATGAAGAACCTAGGTTCCCCTGACTCCTTTCCAGCCTCTGCATTCAACTCAGAATCAATTTGTGATGACCCATAAATTCACTTTCTCCCTTTATGCAAAAATACAATCTCATAAAAGTTTTCCCATTACAGTTTGACAATATAACAATTTCATAGCCATGTAGCTATCTAACACTCACAGAAATAAAATTACTGTTAATTCTAAGAAGCCTTTCCTAGCTCTCATAAAAAGTAGGCCAAATGAGTCCTTCTTCGGTGTTTACAGCACCTGCAGGGGCTTCAGATACAATAGGTGATAGTCACAGAAATAAAGGGGACAGAATTCATCATGGAATGCCAAATAATGCCCTATTACCAGCCTACACTACTCCTACACTATGAAATAGCAAAGTTATAAATTCTGTATAATTATGACGAACACAATTGTATTTCATTATAGTCTTGATATATGTTAAAATTATTCATTTATCAAATATAAGTTAGTTTTTGAATTCCTTCCCTGGAATCTCCACAAATATGCTTCAGACACATGAGGTGCTCAATTCCTTCTCAGTACCCGAGAAACCCTAGTAGCATTTACATCTCTGAATTGTGATTGTATGTCCATTTGGCTACCTCTTTTAAAGTAGATGTTTTCTACCCACTCTGGATTTTATAACCACCTAGCAATTTTAAATACCACCAATGTCTGGGCCCTACCCTCACCAATTGAAATAAAATGCTGGTGATGCCCTGGCATTTTATTTGTGAAATGTTCAGCCAAGTGATTCTTAATGCAGTTTGAGGAACTAATCCACTTGTATATACTGGGAGTTCCATGTAAGGACAGAACCAAGTCTGTCTTGTCCTTTTTCTATACAGTAAAGCATTCAGAAAAGGCTTACTAAATGAATGAATGGCCCATCTCTCCAAGTTTTCCATTCATGGTTGTCTAATTTCCTTGGTTTATAAATTCTACCAGACATTTTCTTCCCATTAGCAAATCAGTGTTCTATATACCTTCCTGGGATCTCACAATTCCTAGGGGGACTTATTTCAAAAAAAAAGTTTCCCCAAAACTAGAGATGGTGGTGTTTGATTATAATTCCAGCACTTGGGACATGGAGAAGAATTGAAAGTTAAAGGTCATCCTTTCCTACGTAGCAAATTTCTAGGGCACCCTGAGATACATGAGTTCCTGTTTCAAACAATGACAACAGAAGTCATACCCCAGATCTCTACTCCAGACTACTGAATTATATCCACTTGACTTGGAGCACAGGAGTATAACTCTTTAAAGTGCTGAAAATATTTTTTTACTAATAGTTTTCTATGAAATCACGACACTGCTGTATGTCAACATTATTCATAAAAAGTACCCACTTTACAGGGAAACTTACTGAATTAATACGGCTTTGATCCAGCTCATGATTCACTTTTCATGAGAACTTTGAACTTAAAGAGGAAGAATTTTTCCAAAACAAATTAAATAATAATAGTCAATATGAAATAGATTGCCATATCCATTGTATAGATTACCCATTACCCACACCACCTAACCTAATCTGAGCCCTTTGCTACATTTGGCACAAGTTACAGATGTTAACAGCTCATCAGTGTTACTGCTCAGGCCTGTCCAGTACCTCAGCCTTTTTCCTATCCATCCAACTCAGGAAATGTATGCTTTTGTACCTGAGACTAAACCGAACTTGCCAGCCTTTTTAAATTTTTTTCTAAATATCTGGTTTATTTTTAAACTACTTTTTATTCTCTTCTGTGCTAAAATTAAACACCCCTAATAAATCTTGACTACCATTCAAAACATTGGCTCTAGATTGCATGCAATTTTCCTTCAGTTCTCTAACTGAATTCCTTTGGTCCTTTGCATTACTTTTCTACCTAGTTTTATCTCTTAATCTTTCTTCACCACAGAAGGAGGCTGCTTCTCTAAAATACTGTCTTCACTTAGTCCCACCTGCACACTGTCACATCACAAAGGCTAATGAGTTCATGATTCTCACACTTTTACACATTTCCTAATTATCACAATAAACACATATCTAGGAAAACAAAATAGGTCCATGATTAAGTGGTTGCCCAACAACTAAAACTTAGAACCTTCTAAAATAACTAAAATGGAGTATATGGCTGAGTCCTTTCCTCAAGAAACTCATTTTATATACACCATGCTATATACAATTCTGATATTCTGGGTGTAGTCCTCTGATTTAAGAATATTGTCAATATGCACACACACATGCACGCAGGTGGGAATATCATATAAGGAGGTATTTGTAACTTAATGAAAAAAATTATTGGCAATTCTATTTTATAATGAGGGGAATAAAATGAGAGCTGGGGAATATAACTCATCTTTGGAATTTAGGAGGAGGACAGTACACAAGATTAGAGAAAATGGACATAAATAGGAAGTTTAGTGTCCATAGGCCACTTTACTATCATTTTCATTTTAAGTGAGTTAGATTTTAAAAATACATTTTAGCAATGAAAACAGATTCTACTTTCATATTCTAATCTACTCTACCAACCAACTCTGGAATCAGTAGCCATACTGCTTTACTTCCCTACCATTTGGAGCACAGGAGTCTCTGACACAGTCTGAAGAACACTTGTCAAGAAGGAGGGATGAAGAGAAAAGATATGAACCAGATGCTGCACTGACTTTACTCCCCCTACAAATGTCATCACTCAGTTGTTCCCTTCCCTGACAGTGGGCACATCAAGTACTGGGGGAAAAGGTGGAGTCACAAAGGGAAGTTAACTCTCACTCTTCCTCCATCCCTTCCCAGGGAAAAAAACATTTAAAACTGACAATTGACAGATAATAAATATCTTCCTTCCTCACACGGAAACACACAGTTGGTTTTTCTTTTCTTTTTCTGTCACAGGTTTATTAGAGACATTCCCTTCCAGCTGCTTCAAAATTCGTGCCTGACTTCAAAGAGCCATCGACCACCGGGGAAGGATCCTGACTTCTAATTAGCTTTCTGGTTCCACACAGAGCTTGGCTCTCTACTGGACACCCACTCTTGTTTTTGTAGCATTGCATGCAGGTTGGTAGACAGGCCAGATAAGAGGAGGCTATTTCTTGGCATGAACTATGTTATCCAAAGGGTAGTACAAAACTGCATAGATTTAGACCAATTCAATAAAAAGCCTAAGGGATTTGTGAAAAGCCTAAATAAAAGGATCTGTCAATGCTGTAAGGAGTTTGAAGATCATATATTCCAGTGGTTCTTAAACTTCAAAGTGCATATGAGTGTGTGTGTGTGTGTGTGTGAGAGAGAGAGAGAGAGAGAGAGAAAGAGAGAGAGAGAGAGAGAGAGAGAGGCAGACAGACAGACAGAGACAGACAGACAGACAGACAGACAGACAGACAAGCAGGCAGAGACCAACAGAGAAATGGACAGAAACACAGAGAGAATGCAGGCAGAGACATATAGAAAAGGATTAAAACTCCTTTGCTAAAAGAAAATCTCACGTAAAAAATTTTTTTAATGTATATATTTTTATCATATGTCGATGTGTTTGTGGTGCATGAGTACGGGTGCATGTGTTGTGCCATGTTGGGGATCTGCATGCAGAGGCCTATAGCTTGATTAGGCTCCTCTTATCTTCTTCTACAACGTAGGCTTTCTTGCTCAAGAATGGCACTACCCACAGTGTCCTGAACCCTCCTCAATGAATTAGCTATTAAGAAAATGACTCACAGACATGGTCACAGGCTAATCTCCAATGGAGAAAATTTCTCATTTGAGATTTCCTCTTCCCAGGTGACTCTAACTTCTGTCAAGTTGATGAAAACACTAACTAGTATACTTTCCAAATCTCAGCTAAAGCCACCCTTTATTTTCTCCCTGCTCTGTTTCATAATACCTGTATACTCTGTCTGTGTGTGTTTGTGTGTGTGTGTGTGTGTGAGTGTGTGTGTGTATGTGTGTGTGCATGCGTGTGATTTAAATGAAGCTATGCCTCCCCACAAGGGCCTTAGACTGTTTAACAAAATCTCCAAGTACCCGACATAAGAAACCTCTTTTCAGTTGCTGGTCAGAGGAGTCCAAGTGACTCCCAAAATAGAGGCTATTGCTGTTGCCTCTGGTTGCCTCCCAGAGGTTAAAGGTCCCTATTGCTGAAGACACTGCAAACTTCAAACACATGATACAGAATAGCAGTGTTAAATCTGGCCTGAGGACCTCTTCCCTAATGACTAGCTTTCATAATACCAGAAGGTACCATGGGAGGAAAGCAGTCAATAAGCAGTCAATGTTGTGATGCTTGTGGACTTCAACAAAAAATACCAAAAGATATCCCTAATGATGTGATAGTAGTGCTTACTGCTTGAGAATAATGGTGGTAGATATAGTATTTGTCATGAAGGGGAGGAGTTGGAAAGGGAGAAGGAGGCATGGAAGTGCTGCAAACAGAGTGCTTGTGTATGAAATTTTCAACAAAAAAGAACAAGTATCTCTGAATGAGATCTTATTGCTCTAACTAGAAGAGAAGCTAAGTTCAAGATGTTTGATTAAATCACTCGACAGTCTTTAAAGCAGTCTAAAGACTACTTCACCATGCATTTACTCTTTCCTTCCAGATGGGACCCAGCTATTTCAATAAAATCTATACCCTGGTGAATATCTTAAGCAATAATCTGCCATTGGTAATCATCACCATCATTTACTAATCTGTTTCCCTATCTTAATCATGATTCTTTGACTTTGAATTTATACACAGATAAAGTGAATAAAAGGTGACTTTATGGTACCCTGTGATGTGATTCTGACCCCACTTTTCACTCATCCTCTGAAGACCTACCTAGATGGGTCAAAGAAAAAATGTAGTTTCTGGTTTTGTTTTGGTTCTGGTTATGTAAAAGAAGGAAAGAACATGAAGTTGGGTGGGTAGGGAGAAGAGGAATATGGGCTGAGTTGGGGAAGAGGAAAAAATAATACTCATGCAATTAATCTTCCTAGCAGCTATTTTAAGGCTAACATACTCAACCTTAGTCTCAAGACTACTTCTAGGTACTAAATAGGCAATAGATATGTAATCAGTTCAATCATAACACTATTGTCCAAGCAATTTACTTAGACTTATAAGGTCTTTGCTGTGGTGATATTTCATGGAAATATCTCTTACAGGCCAGCAGGAAAAAATGAAAACAGGAAACCTTGGGAGGTAGGAGATGGGTGGAGGTCCTCTGGAATGCACCAGAGACCTAGGAGGTGAGAGACTCTCAGGACTCAAAGGGAGGGACCTTAGATGAAATGCCATACAGTGGGGAGAGGGAACTTGTATAGCCCACCTCTAGTAGAAAGACAGGGCATCAAGTAGAAGGATGGGGTTGCCATCCCAAAAACTATGACCCAGAATTTTTCCTGTCTAAAAGAACTGCAAAGACAAAAATGGAGAAGAGCCTGAGGGTAAGAAGGTTCAGTGATGGGCCCAAATTGGGATCCAGCTCAGACAGGGCACCAAGTAGAAGGATGGGGTTGCCATCCCAAAAACTATGACCCAGAATTGTTCCTGTCTAAAAGAACTGCAAAGACAAAAATGGAGAAGAGCCTGAGGGTAAGAAGGTTCAGTGATGGGCCCAAATTGGGATCCAGCTCAAAGGGAGGCACCAAGGTCTGACACTATTACTGATACTATGGTGTGCTTACAAACAGGAACCTAAAATGACTCCCTTCCAAAAGGCCCAACAAGCAACTGAATCAGGTGCAGATATTTACACCCAACAATGGACAGAAGCTATTGACCCCTATGATTGAATTAGGGAAAAGCTAAAAGAAACAGAGAAGGATGGCCAACCTATAGGAAGACCATCAATCTCAACTAATCTGGACCCCTGAGATTGCTTGGAGACTCTGATAGAAAATAGAAGATGGATTTCAACAATAGAAACACCAGAAAGCATGCACACTCATGGAAATTGAACTGCTCTCTACTCAGTGATCTCTGAGGAAAGAAAGAAAGAAATTGAAGACATTCTAGAATTCAATGAAAGGGAAGGCACAACATACCCAAATTCATGGGACTCAGTGAAAGCAGTGCTAAGAGGAAAGTTCGTAGCACTAAGTGCCCTGGTAAAGAAACTGGAGAGGTCTTACACTAACAACTTAACAGCACACTTGAGAACTCTAGAACAAACAAAAGTGAACTCACCCAAGAGAAGTAGAAGTAGAAGTAGAAGGAAATAATCAAAGTCAGGGCTGGAAACAATCAGAAACAACAAAAAATATGAATAATCAAGGAAACCAAGAGCTGGATCTTTGAGAGAATCAAGAAGACAGACCAATCCTTAACCAAACTAACCAAAAGACAGAGAGACAGTATCCAAATGAACAAAATCAGAACTGAAAAGGGAGACATAACAACATATTCTGAGGACATTCAAAAAATCATTAGGTCTTACTTCAAAAGCCTATACTGCACAAAATTGGAAAATCTTAACAAAATAGGCAATTTTCTAGACAGATACCACTTACCAATGTTAAATCAAGATCAGATAAACTATTTAAACAGCCCTATAACTCCTAAAGAAACAGAAGCTGTCATTAAAATCTCCCAACAAAATAAAAGACCAGGGCCAGATAGTTTTAATGCAGGATTCTACCAGACATTCAAAGAAGAGCTAATACCAATACTCCTCACATTAGCCAACAAAATACAAATAGAAGGAACACTCCCAAATTCATTCTATGAGACCACAGTCACCCTGATACCTAAAACCACAGAATGACTCAACAAAGAAAAAGAAATTCAGACCAATTTCTCTTATGAACATTGATGCAAAAATACTCAATAAAGTACTTGCAAACCGAACCAGTTGCTTTGTTTTTCAATTGCCTTAACCATACAATCTTATTCTCTAAGATAAAATAGTACATAAATCTGTCAAATTTTCTCCCATGAAATCTTTTTATTTGAAAATTATTGAAGATAATTCATCTTTTGTAAATATTAATGATATCTGTCCATTTATTCTTTGTGACATAGTATATGATAAATTGTTGTAAATTACCTATTGCTATAACATATGGTAAAAATATACTTGATATTAAATAGTACTGAAATCTTCTAATCTTAATTATGCCTACTATAATTGCCCCCTCTTATGTGTAAACCAAGAACTATCTCATTCAATAATATATATTTTCTCACCAAATGATTTCATTACAATTCATTTAACAAGTTCCTTAATAATGAACAGGATTTTGTTATCATCTCTTTATATCCAACTATACATGTACACACCACAATAAACATTTAGGCTAATATTTGCAAAATTTCCTACAGTTAATTGATAAAAAAATAAGTTGTTGAATAAATATATACTTTAATTGGCATATAAACTATTTTCATAATGTTTCATGAAATTAAATTTAATTAACAATGTACAAATTGTTCATGTCCCAACATCTTCAACACTGCATCTTTTGCTGATTTGATATTAAAATCTTATTTTCTTTGACTGTAAAGAAAATTAGAATTATTATATTTATTGGTCATTTTTACTTCTGTTAGGTTATTGTTTTTATCTTATACTTTTGTTTTGAATTATTCATCAGTTTTCCTAATTAATAATGGCTTTATAAGTAAATTTTCTCCTTTGCCCATCTTGTATATTAAAGATATGTTTTCCTAGGTTTTAATTATTGTATATTACCCTTTGTTGATTATATTATTTTAGTTACATAGAAGATTTATTTTAAAAAATAACTTAAAACAGAAATTATGTTTAAAAATAAACAAAAATTAGATTGAAGAATCTAATTTTTAGTCTTCTAACTTAAAAAAATCATGGAGAAAGAAGAAGGAAGGATTCCAAATGCTTTCTATGAAGCCAGTATTTCTCTGATACCAAAACAAATAAGAACCCAACCAGAGAGAGAGAGAGAGAGAGAGAGAGAGAGAGAGAGAGAGAGAGAGAGAGAGAATTATAGTCCAATATTCTTGATGAACATGAACATAGATATAAAAATTCTTAGTAAAACACTTGAAATCCAATTTCAGATCACATAAAAATATCATTAATCCTAACCAATTTATATTTCTTCCAACAAAGCAATGGCAAAACATGCATAAATCAATAAATATAATTCATCACTTAAATGAAATTAATAATGAAAAAGTTATGGAGAGATTAGGGTTGTAGGGAACATAGCTCAACTGTCTTAGTTTGGGTTTCCATTGCTGTGAATAGACACTATGACTAAACAACTCATATAAAGAACATTTCATTGGGGCTGATGTTAGGGTTTACTAATGTGAACGGACACCAGACCAAGGTAATGCTACTAAGGACATTTAATTGGGGCTGATTTACAGGTTCAGAAGTTCAATCCATTACCATCAAGGTGGGAGCATGACAGCATCTAGGTAGGCATGGTGCAGGCAGAGCTAAGAGTTTTACATCATTTGAAGGCTGCTATCTGAATACCAGCTTTCAGGCAGCTAGGATGAAGGTCTTAATGTCCACACTCACAGTGACACACCTACTCCAACAGGGACACACCTTCTAATTGTGCCACTCCCTGGGCCAAGCATATGAAAACTATCACATCTGGTTTACAGGTTCAGAGGTTCAGTCCATTATCATCATGGTGGAAGCATGGCAGTATTTGGGCAGGCATGACACTGGAGAAGAAGCTGAGAGTTTCACATCTTGATCTGACTACAGCCAGGAGAGACTGTCTTCCAGGAAATTCCGAGGAAGGTCTCTAAGCCTAGACCCACAGTGACATGCATCCTCCAACAAGGCCACAACTCTTAGTAGTGCCACTCCCTATGGGCCAAGCATATTCAAACTACCATATCACCATATAAAAGCTGTATGTGACAAGCCCCTATCTAACATCTTGTTAAATGGGAAAAAACTCAAAGCATTTGCACTAAGATCAGAGAAAAGACAGAGTGCACACTCCTATTCAATACAGTGATAAAAGTCAGGTAGAGCTATATGAAAAAAAGAAAATAAAAGGAATACACATGAGTAAAGAAGTAATGGGAGCCATCTTTTCAGATGATACTGTGAAATTGCCTGAGAAACAAGTAGGGACTACACTCCAGCTTATAGGCACAGATAAGGACATCCTGAATAGACACCAGCATCACAAGAAACAAGACCAACAATTGATAACTGGGACCTTATGGAAATAAAAACATCTTCTATACAGCAAGAGTCAGTATACAGTCACTGAAATGAAAATGAAGCACACAGAATAGAAGAAAACTGCTGCCACTTATACACTTGACAGAATGTTAGTACATAGAGTATACAAAGAACTACAGAAACAGAACACCAAAAAATAAATAAATGAGAAAATCAAAGGAAAGACTATGGAACATAATAGAAATCTCTCAAAACAATAAGTGCAAATAACTATTAAATATTTCAAAATTTTCTCAACATGTTTAACCACCAGGGAAATACAGACTAAAGTTGCTACTTTCAGATTTCATCTCACTGCAGTCAGAATGGTCATTATTAGAAATGCAAATGATGGCCGGAGTGGTGGCGCATGCCTTTAATCCCAGCACTTGGGAGGCAGAGACAGGTGGATTTCTGAGTTCAAGGCCAGCCTGGTCTACAGAGTGAGTTCCAGGACAGCCAGGGCTATACAGAAAAACTCTGTCTCGAAAAAACAAACAAAACAAAACAAAAAGAAATGCAAATGACTACAGATTTTGGTGTATATGAGAGAAAATGGGAACTGTTAGATGCTGTTAGTAGAAGTGTAGACCATTGCATCTGCTTTAAAAATAAGTCTAGAGGTTTCTTATATAAAGTAGGAATAAATACATCATTTGATCCAGTATACTTTTAAGCATATATTCCTCAGTATATGCTTCAAAAACTTTATATCTTACTACAAAGATACTCAGACGTTCATGTGCATGTACTGTAATGGGGATAGGGAAATGAGAGAAAAGTTACCCAAAATGAAGTGTGCTCAAAAAAGGTACTTGAAAACCTGTGATATTCCAATCTAATTTTTAAAATATACATAGTAGTGAGGAGAGTGGAATATCTGTGACATGTAAAACAGGGAGAGATTACTGAAACTAAGGTTTGAGTGGGAATGTGAACAAAATAAAGAAAGGTAGGTATGGTTTAACCAAAACTGAGGATGAATAAAAAAAGCCTTATGAAATCCCACTAGTTTAACAGAGCACAGATAGAGGCTGAGATCATTTTTATCTCTCAGTAGCCTTTTGCAATGACAGCTTGCTCTTGTTTTATAGATACAATAACTTCTCAAATGAGCTAAGAAAGTGAATTGGAATTTCTTCAAGTCATTACCTGTTTCATTCATTAACTATTTCACAAACCTAAACTATTGATTGTTCAATTTAATCACCCTCTATTAAATAGGAAATTCTGTCTGTATATCTGGTGATTTAAAAAAAAAATTCATGCAGACCTAGAAGCAAATTGCAAATTAGCCAGCAACAATAAGCTCATACTGCAATAATAACCATATTGGTTGTTGTGGGAAGCCTTTCCCATCTTCTAAAGAAAGATGGTGGTCATTACATGATCTAAACAGCTGCTCAACAGACCATTTGTGGTTCTAAATCTTCCATTTGTCTCCCCTTAACAGCCACTTTTTCACCAGTTCCCTTTTATGGACCTCTATTGCTTTAACTTGTAGAGCTGACTATGTTCTTCTGGTGCAGAAGTTACCAGTTGGGAGGAGGAAAGAAAGTACAGGGAAGATGAAACTTGTTAGTGAAAGGAGGAAGTGGTACTTCCCACATGCTAATCTGAGGGTGTCAGAATATGGAGATGAAACAGTGCCTGAAATAACTGCCACATTAGCAATTTTAGCCCCATTTACCCTGAGCATTCCCAACACCAAGAGATGCCTAACGTGGTCAGAAAGCATAAGGTACAAGCCAATATATGGCCAATTACTAGTCATATATCTTTCAGCAAATTATTTAACATTTTTGAGACCTTTTTCTTCTAAGACAACAACCAAACTAGTGTTTTCTTCAAAAAAATTGTAATGGGAATATAGATTTAAAACATGTCAAAAATACTCATACACAGACTGGCAAGATTGCTCAGCAGGTAGAGGCATTGACTGCCAGGTATAATTCCCTAAGTTCTAATCTGTGAGTTCATATAGTAGATGAGCAGTCTCCAGAAGTTTTCCTCTAACCTCCATATGTGTCACTCCCAACACACAAAAAAATATATTTCGTTTTAAAATTGTTAATGTATTTTTATTGGAAGTTCTACTTATTTATATTTCAGAAAGTAGCCCCTTTCCCGATTCCTCCCCCCACCCCCAGGAACTCCTAAATCTTGTCCCCCATCCTGCTGCTTCTATGATGGTGTGCCCCCACCCATCCAGACACTCCCCCTTCCCGGCCCTCGAATTCCCCCAAAATTGGGGCATCCCACCTTCACAGGACCAAGGACCTCCTCTCCCACCTATGCCCGACAATGCCATCCTCACCTAAATATACAACTGGAGCCATGGGTCCCTTCCTATGTGCTCCCAGGCTGGTGGTTTAGACCCTGGGAGCTCTGGTTAGTTGATATTGTCGATCTTCCCATGGGGCCTCAAGGCCCTTCAGCTCCTTCAGTCTTCTCTCTATCTCCTCCATTGGGGACCCCATGATCAGTTCAATGATTAGCTATGAGCATGTGCCTCTATATATGTCAGATTCTGACAGAGCCTCTCAGGAGACAGGTATATCAGGCTCTTGTCAGTATGCACTTCCTGGCATCCACAACACTGTCTACATTTGTTGACTGGACATGGGATAAATTGCCAGGTAAAGTAGTCTCCAGATGGCCCCTCTTCCAGTCTCTGCTCCACACTTTGCCTCTGTATTTGCTCCCTTGAGTATTTTGTTACTCCTTGTAAGAAGGACTGAAGCACCCACACTTGGTCTTACTTCTTCGTGAGCTTCATGTGGTCTGTGAATTGTATCTTGGGTATACTGAACTTTTGGGCTAATATCCAATTATCAGTGAGTGCATACCATGTCTGTTCTTTTGTGATTGGGTTACCTCATTCAGGATGATACTTTCTAGTTCCATCCATTTGCCTAACAATTTCTCAAATTCATTGTTTTTAATAGCTGAGTAGTACTCCATTGTGTAAATATACCACATTTTCTGTATCCATTCCTCTGTGGAAGGACATCTGGGTTCTTTCCAGCTTCTGGCTATTATAAATAAGGCTGCTATGAAACACAGTGGAGCATGTGTCCTTGTTACATGTTGGAGCATCTTTTGGGTATATGCCCAGGAGTGGTATATCTGGGTCCTCAGGTAATGCTATGTCCAATTTTCCGAGGAACTGCCAGACTGATTTTCAGAGTGATTGTACCAGCTTGCAATTCCAACAAAAATGTAGGAGTGTTCCTCTTTCTCAGCATCCTCTGCAGCATTTGCTATCCCTGAGATTTTTGATCTTTGCCATTCTGCTGGTGTGAGGTGGAATCTCAGGGTTGTTTTGATTTGCATTTCCCTGGTGACTAGGATGTTGAACATTTCTTTAGGTGCTTTTCCATCACTCTAGTTTCCTCAGTTGAGAATTCTTTGTTTAGCTCTGTACCCCATTTTTAATAGGGTTATTTGATTGTCTGGAGTCTAACTTCTTGAGTTCCTTGTATATTTTGGATACTAGCCCTCTATCAGATGTAGGATTGGTGAAAATCTTTTCCCAATCTGTTGGTTGCCATTTTATCCTATTGACAGTGTCCTTTGCCTTACAGAAGCTGTGCAATTTTCTGAGATCCTATTTGTCAATTCTTGATCTTAGAACATAAGCCATTGGTGTCTTGTTTAGGAATTTTCCCCTGTTCCCACGTGTTCAAGGCTCTTCCCCACTTTCTCTTCTATTAGTTTCAGTGTATCTGATTTTATGTGGAGTTCCTTGATCCACTTGGATTTGAGCTTTGTACAAGGAGATAAGAATGGATCGATTTGCATTCTTCTACATGCTGACCTCCAACTGAACCAGCACCATTTGTTGAAAATGCTGTCTTTTTTCCACTGCATGGTTTTAGCTCCCTTGTGTGGGCTCATTTCTGGGTCTTCAATTCTATTCCACTGATCTTCCTGCCTATCTCTGTCCCAGTACCATGCAGTTTTTATCACTATTGCTCTGTTGTACAGCTTGAGATCAAGGATGGTAATTACCCCAGAAGATCTTTTATTGGTGAGAATAGTTTTTGCTATCCTGGGGTTTTTTTTGTAATTCCAAATGAATTTTAGAATTGCTTTTTCTAACTCTGTGAAGAATTGAGTTGGAATTTTGATGGGGATTGCATAGAATTTGTAGATTGCTTTCAGGAAGATGGCCAGTTTTACTATATTAATCCTGCTAATTGATGAGCATGGGAGATCTTTCCATCTTCTAAAATCTTAAATTTCTTTCTTCAGTGAATTTAAGTTCTTGTCATACAGATCTGTCACTTGCTTGGTTAGATTCACACCAAAGTATTTCATATTATTTGTGACTACTGTGTAGGGTGTCATTTCCCTAATTTCTTTCTCAGCCTATTTATCCTTCGAGTAGAGGAAGGCTACTGATTTGTTTGAGTTGATTTTATATCTAGCCATTTTGCTGAAGTTGTTTATCAGGTTTAGGAGTCCCCTGGTAGAAGTTTTAGGGTCACTTAAGTATACTATCATATCATCTGCAAATAGTGACGTTTTGACTTCTTTCTTTCCAAATGTATCCCTTTGACTTCCTTTTGTTGTCTAATTGCTCTAGCTAAGACTTCCAGTACTATATTGAATAGGTAAGGATAGAGTGGGCAGCCTTGTCTAGTCCCTGATTTTAGTGGGATTGCTTCATGTTTCTCTCCATTTACTTTGATGTTGGTTACTGGTTTGCTGTATACTGTTTTTACTATGTTTAGGTATGGACCTTGAAATCCTGATCTTTCCAGGACTTTTACCATGAAGAGATGTTGAATTTTGTCAAATGCTTTCTCAGCATCTAGTGAGATGACCATGTGGTTTTTTTCTTTGAGTTTGTTTATATAATGGATTAGGTTGATAGATTTCCATATATTGAACCATCCTTGCATTTCTGGCATAAAGACTTCTTGATCATGATGGATGATTGTTTTAATGTGTAGTGTCATTGGATTCCCTTTGTGAGAATTTTAGTGAGTATTTTTGCATCGATAGTCATAAGGGAGTTTCTCTTTCATTGTTGAATCTGTGTGGTTTAGCTATGAGTTTAATTGTGGCTTCATAGAATGAATTGAGTAGTGTTCCTTTTGTTTCTATTTTGTGAAATAGTTTATAAAGAATTGGTATTAGGTATTCTTGGAAGCTCTGATAAAATTCTGTACTAAAACCACCTGGTCCTGGGCTTTTATTGGTGGGAGACTTTTAATGACTGCTGCTATTTCTTTAGGGGTTATGGGACTATTTAGATGTTTTATCTGATCGTTATTTAACGTTGGTACCTGGTATCTGTCTAAAAAATTGTCCATTTTATCCAGATTTTCCAGTTTAGTTGAGTATAGGCTTTTGTAGTAGGATCTGATGATTTTTCGAGTTTTCTCAGTTTCTGTTGTTATGTCTCCCTTTTTAGTTCTGATTTTATTAACTTGGATACTGTCTCTGTACCCTCTTGTTAGTCTGGCTAAGGGTTTATCTATCTTGTTGATTTTCTCAAAGAACCAGCTCCTGGTTTGCTTCTTTTTTTCTAGATCTTTTAAGTATACTGTCAAGTTGCTAGTGAATGCTCTCTCCAGGTTTTTTTTTTTTTTTTTTTTTTTTTTTTTTTTTTTTTTTTTTTTTTTTTTTTTTTTTTTTTGTAGGCACTTAGAACTATGAGTTTTCCTCTTAACACTGCTTTCATTGTGTGTCCCATAAATTGTGCTATGATGTACCTTCATCTTCATTAAATTCTAAAAAGTCTTTAATTTCTTTCTTTATTTCTTCCTTGACCAAGTTATCATTGAGTAGAGTGTAATTCAGTTTCCATATGTATGTGGGCTTTCTGTTGTTTTTATTCATATTGAAAACAAGTCTTAGCCTGTGGTGATCTGACAATATGCATGGGATTATTTCAGTCTTCTTGTATCTATGGAGGCCTGTTTTGTGACCAATTATATGGTCTATTTTGGAGAACATACCATGAGGTGCTGAGAAGAAGGTATATTCTTTTGTTTTAGGATGAAATGTTCTATAGATATCTGTTAAATCCATTTAGTTCATAAATTTTCTTAGTTTCACTGTGTCTGTGTTTAGTTTCTGTTTCTATGATCGGTCCATTGATGAGAGTTGGCTGTTGAAGTCTCCCACTATTATTGTGTGGGGTGCAATGTGTGCTTTGAGCTTTAGTAGAGTTTCTTTTATGAATGTGGGTGCCCTTGCATTTGGAGCTTAGATATTCAGAATTGAGAGTTCATCTTGGTAGATATTTCCTTTGATGAGTATGGAGTGTCCTTCCTTTCTTTTTTATTACTTTTGGTTGAAAGTCAATTTTATTCGATATTAGAATAGCTACTCCAGCTTGTTTCTTGTGATTATTTGCTTGGAAAATTGTTTTCCAACCTTTTACTCTGAGGTAGTGTCTGTCTTTGTCACTGAGGTTCATTTCCTGTATGCAGCAAAATGCTGGGTCTTGTTTACATATCCAGCCCATTAGTCAATGTCTTTTTATTGGGGAATTGAGTCCATTGATTTTAAGCAATATTAAGAAAAAGTGATTGTTGCTTCCTGTTATTTTTGTTGTTAGAAGTGGAATTATGTTTGTATAGCTATCTTCTTTTGGATTTGTTGGAAGAAGTTTGCTTTCTTGCATTTTCTAGGGTGTAGTTTCCCTCCTTGTGTTGGAGTTTTCCGTCTATTATCCTTTGTAAATCTGGATTTGTAGAGAAGTGTTGTGTAAATTTGGTTTTGTCATGGGATATCTTAGTTTCTCCGTCTATGGTAATTGAGAGTTTTCCTGGGTATTGTAGCCTGGGCTGGCTTTGTGTTCTCTTAGGATATGTATGAAATCCTTCCAGGATCTTCTGGCTTTTATAGTCTCTGTTGAGAAGTTTGATGTAATTCTTATAGGTCTGCCATTATATGTTACTTGACCTTTTTCCCTTACTGCTTTTAATATTCTTTCTTTGCTTTGTGTATTTTGTCTTTTGATTATTATGTGACTGGAGGAATTTCTTTTCTGGTCCAGTCTATTTGAAGTTCTGAAGGCTTCTTGTATGTTCATGGGCATCTCTTTCTTTAGGTTAAGGACATTTTCTTCTATAATTTTGTTGGGGATATTTACTGGCCCTTTACGTTGGGAATGTTCACTCTCTTCTTCACCTATTATTCTTAGGGTTTTTCTTCTCATTGTGTCCTGGATTTCCTGGATGTTTTGTGTTAGGAGCTTTTTGCATTTTGCATTTTCTTTGACTATTATGTCAATGTCTTCTATGGCATCTTCTGTACCTGAGATTCTCTCTTCTATCTTCTATATTCTATTGGTGACATCTATGACCCCTGATCTCTTTCCTAAGTTTTCTATCTCCAGAGTATTCTCCCTTTGTGATTTCTTTATTGTTTCTACTTCCATTTTTAGGCCCTAGATGGTTTTGTTCAAATCCTTCACCTATTCAGTTGTGTTTTCCTGTAATTCTTTAAGGGAATTGTGTGTTTCCTCTTTAAGGGCTTCTACCTGTTTACCTATGTTCTCCTGTATTTCCTTAAGGGAGTTATTTATGTCCTTAAAGTCCTCTATCATCATCATGAGAAGTGATTTTAAATCTGAATCTTGCTTTTCTGGTGTGATGGGGTATCCAAGACTTGCTATGGTAGGAGAACTGGTTTCTGATGATGCCAAGTTACCTTGGTTGTACTTGCCTTTCACCATTTGGTTCTCTAGGACTCCCTGCACTTACTTCTCAGACTGGAGCCTGTCTCTCCTGTTTTCTTGTTGTTGTTTTTTTCAGAGCTCCTCAGAGTCCAGCTGTCTCTGTGATCCTGTGATCCTGTGATCCTGTGATCCTGTGATCCTGTGATCCTGTGATCCTGTGATCCTGTGATCCTGCATGTCAGAGCTCCTAGAAGTCAGGCTGCCTCTGGGATCCTGTAATCCTATGATCCTGGACATGTTAAAGCTACTGGGAGTCCAGCTTCTTTTATGACCTGGAGGTGTTAGAGCTCTTGGGAGTCCAGCTTCCTCTGGGTGCTGTGGTATTGGTTGCAGAGGTAGTGCCCAATGTCTGCTCAGTGCACTGGCTCAGACCAGAAGGAATGCATGCCAGTGGGTCATGGTATGGTGTCTTCCTGGGAGCAAACCAGCTAGGAGTCAACTGCTCTGGGTACAGTGGATCCCTAACTGCTCTGAGTGGAGCAGATCCTTTTGTATGGGCCAACTGCTCAGAGTGCACCAGATCTCTGGGATGTATTTGAATACTGTGTCTTCCCAGGAGTAGACCAGCTATGAGTTTGCCTAAGCAGGAAGAACCAGGGGGAGGAGGCAGAAGGGGAGTAGTAATCAGGACGGTGGGATTTTGGTGGGTGATGGGTCCCTAGTGTGCTGCTGGTCTCCCAGCTGCAACTCTGCGTCTTTGAGTCCTGGGGAAAGTTTCTTATCAACTGCTCTGAGTGCAGCAGGTCCTCTGGGATGGGTCTGAATATGGTGTCTTCCTGGGAGCAGACCAGCTATGAGTCTTCCCAAGCAGGAAGGACCTAAATTTTTAAGTGTATGTACAATACATTTTAATTCCTCAACTTTTTTTTACTTTTCTCACTCATTATTGAAATGTAGTTTAAAACTGTATACTCGACACTCTAGACTGGGAATATATAACAAGAGTAGTCCAGCCATTTCTCACACGTTGTATAGCCTAGTTGGCCTTCATGGAACTTAACCATGCTGGCTTTTCATATTAATCTAGATCAGACTGAAAATGACATGTTTTATCCAGAGTTATCTTGCTCTACAGCATTTTATGTGGTTCAGTTTTCCTTGGGGGTGGGGAATACATAATAAAGTCAAGTACTCAAGGTTTCTATTAATCAAATCAAAAGACATGGCATAATCTTTACCAGATCTTCTTCTATATTCATTTTTGTCTGATCAATATAATTGTTGCTACATTTAAATTGATCTTGACAGTCAGTATCCCCAAAATTCATCATCTATTTAAATGAATAAAATACTCCATCGCCTCGACATTTTGGGACCCAACTCATTCTTATGGTGAAAGGAAGCATAAGATTATAAATAATATTTTTTTATTTTTGCAATACATACATGAATACAGACCATAGCTTAAAAGGGAAAGAGAAATATGTCAATCCAATTGTTGGGAAAGTAGGGGTTCTTCATCCTTCCTAATGTACCCTTCCATGGAAGGGCCTGTATTAGCATATCTATATTAGTCTGACTTTTGTTGCTGTAATAAAATACCTGACAAAAATCTTATGTGGTTATTTTCACTAACAGGTCCAGGTTACAGCCTATTGGAGAGTCAAGGCAAAAACTTCAAATATCTAGTTAAGCCACATATACAGTCATGAGCAGATAAGAAAATGAATGTGCAATCACTCTTTTAAAAAGTTTTCTCCACTCTTTTGTTTTTGAAAAGCAGTTGTGATGATTTTAATTGAAACAGAATTATATTACTTTACCCTCTCTCTTTCCTCTCACCAGCCCTTCCTAGTATTTACCCTCCCTCTGACTGGAGATATCTCTTTTTTATTGTTACATATGTGTATATGCGAGTATGTGTGTGTATGTATATGTGTGTGTTTATGTATGTTCATGCAGAAATATATGTATATAAAACCTGTTGAGTCTGCTTTTGTTGGTCATGTATATATGGTTTCAAGACTAATCACTCTGCACTGGACAACTAAAAAGGGAATTCACTCCTAGGAGAGGATAAGTCTCCTCCCAGTAATCAATGAGGAGGTGACTAATCATACTGCAATTTCATATGCCATGGTTGGTTGATATACATGAGAGGCTACACTTTCTGGAGAGAAACAGAAGAGGAGTAAATGCAGAGGAAGGAGGAATAGAGGAGGTAGGAGGGAGGCTGGAGAGAGAAGAAAGGGGAAACTGTAGTCAAGATATAAGACAAAAAAAAAAGAGCAAACAATTAGCATGTCTATTGATATTGCCATTGTTCTGATTTTGTTTATACAACCATTTCTATGCAAGGCTATTTACCAGCAGTCTTCCTGTAAGCCAGATATGGTGGTGTACACTTTTATTCATTTCTGAATTTATTTTTAATTAGTTAATTTATTTTGTTACATCTCAAACACTTTTGCCTTCCCAGTTGCTGTCTCACAGATTTTCTCCCCCATCTCCCCTCCCCCTTTGCCTCCCAGAGGGTACTCCACCCCCCACCGAGTATTCCCCCATCCTGATACATCAAGTCTCTGTGGGGTCAGGTGTATCTCTCTCCCACTGAAGCCAGACAAGGCAGCTTTGGAGACTGAGCTGCACATCTGCTATATATGTATATATGAGAGGCCTCAGTCCAGTCAGTGTATGCTCTTTGGTTGGTGGCTCAGTCTATGAGATCTCCCATGGGTTCACTTAGTTGACACTGTTGGGCTTCCTGTGGGATTTCTATCCCCTTCAGACCTTGAATCCTTCCCCCAAACTCTTCAGTAAGGGTTCTCAGCCTCCATCCAATGTTTGGCTGTGGGTATCTACATCTGTTTTCATCAGCTGCTGAGCAGAGCCTCTCAGGGGATAGTTATGCTAGCTCCTGTCCGTAAATATAACAGAGTGTCTTTAATAGAGTCTGGGATTTGTGTTTGCCCATGGGATAGGCCTCAAGGTGGGCTAGTTATTGGTTGGCCATTTGCTCAGTATTTGTTTCATCTTTATCTCTACATTTCTTTTAGACAGGACAAATTTTTGGTCAAAATCTGTTTGAGTGGATTGGTATCCTTATTGCCTCCTAGCTACAGGAGGTAGCCTCTGCAGGTTCCATATTTCTACTGTTAGGAATCTTGGCTAAGGTCATTTGCTAGAGATCTCTCCTGCCCCGTGCAGCTGCAGATTTCCATTCATTCTTCAGGCCCTATGGGCATCTCTCCTTTCTCTCTCCAAACTTAATAGTGCTCCCATACTCCCCTTCCATAAAGCTAAAACTAAAAACCTAACACATTGGAATTGGGGAAAATAAGAAGGAAAAACCCAAGAGGAGATGTGTGTAGCAGAGACCCACTCTTCCATACACCCTGGAATTCACATTAAAACAATAATGTGGAAGTGATAATATATACATAAAGGACCCACAAGGTGTTTTTTTTTTTTCAAGGAAAACCCCTGACACAACATAATGAGGCTAGAGACTAGAAACTTCCAAAGATATCCTTGAGTTTGTTTTCTGTTGACCATTTAGTGCTGTGCATTCAGCCTACCCTTAAGAGTAGTTCCAGCCTGTATGTGTCAAAGAATGACCTTCTTGGACATCAGTGGGAGGAGAGGCCCTTGGTCCTGTGGGGGTTCGATGCCTCAGTGTATGGGAATGCCAGAGTGGGAAGGTGGGAGTGGATGGGTGGATGGGGGAGCACCCTCATAGAGGTGGAGGATGGAGGATGAGATAGGGGGTTCCCAGAGAGGAGACCTGGAGAGGGGATAGTATTTTAAATGTAAATAATGAAAATATCCAATAAAAGAAAAAAGGAAAGTTTCTTTCCACAGTGAGACTTCCCTGGAGGAAAGTAACTTTTTATGTGCAAGTGATTATCAATTAGAGATGCTTCTGGGTTAGGGATGGGAGCACGTGTCCACTTCCCCTTTCAGCTCTGGGAGCCTCATTGGTGCAGACTTATGCAGGACCCTGTGCATTCTGCCTCACTCTCTGTGTGTAAAACTAACTTTTAGTTGTCTGATGTAGTTGTCTTCTCAGAGGCTTACTGCCTCCATCTACTAACCTAGGCCTAGCCCTGGAAGTGTTTATCCTCCATACAATCTAATCTAACCTTAGAATGTTTTCAGCCTCTGAGACTTACTGCTGAATAAGTTTGCCCTTTCTATACCTTTCTGAACTCAGGCTGATTTAATTCAGCTCTTGTGGCTCAAAACTCCTCTCCAAGCTGACTGATTCAATCTGGCTTCTCTCGGCCTCTAACTGACTTACTCTGACTAACTCTAGCAATCTATTTTAATCTCCTGGCTCATGTTCATTCTCTTGATCATTCTGTCTTCACCTGTGTCTACCTTATTCTCTCTCTGCATCCTGTTTCTGAAGAACTGTTCATGGTAAATCTGTTTTCTCTTCTTTTCTTTCTCTGCACTGTTCTCTCCTAAGTCAATTCTCTTTTACTCTCTTCTTGTGAAAGTTGAACATATCCCATTCTGTCAAATCTTTTTCTGATTCATCACTTTGTCTGATACTCAATTAGACATCACTTTCAAATATGGCTGTTTCCTTTTACAAACTAACTTTACCTTCATTGTTTGGGATTAAAGGTGTGTACTAAGGACATGTCTGTATTCCATCTATTGCTGTGATAAAACACCCTGACCAAGCAAATCATGGAAGAAATGATTTTTTTTCTTAAAACTTTCAGGCTGCACTCCATCACTAGTGAAAGTCAGGGCAAGAATGCAAGGCAGTAACCTGGAAACAAGACCTGAAGCAAAGCAATAAAGGATTTCTGCCTACTAGTATACTCTTATGGATTGCTCAACCTACATTCTTATGCAACCAAGGACCACATGCCCAGGGACAGCAGTGAGTAGGACACTCACACAGAAATCATTAATCAAGAAAATATTTCCACAAATTTGCCTATAAGCAAGTCTTATGGAGGCACTTTCTCAATTAATAGTCTCCCTTCAAATTGGAAAACCACAAATAAAGCTACCTCTACAGAAAAGCAAAATGTTGGCTACATCACTCTAGCACACATACTCCTTGTAGTGATTTAGTTATGAAATATAAGGCCCCAAGACTTAGTCTCCCATTTCAAATGCAATCATTGTGAGGTCAATGGATTAATCCCTGGATATATTCTTAATTGAATGCTGTTATTGGTAGGCAGTAGAAAGCAGGAGGTAGGGTACAGCTAGAAAAAGTTGCATGCCCTGAAAATGGAAAGAGGCACCTTAATTACAACCCTTTTCTGCCTGTTTTTTTATTTATCAATGGGCAAAAAATAGGCCTTTTGACTTCAAAAGACCCGCTTCACCAAGACTGTTCTACTTGCCTCAGGCTCAAAGAAATTAAGCCAGCTGACTATAGATCAAAATCACTGAAATCATATGCCAAAAAAAATTGTTTTCTTCTTTTGAGTTGTTTACATTGGATATTTTATCATACCAATGAAAGTCTGACTAATCCACTCACTAATCATAACTTTATCATGTGAAGTTCAATAATTTAGCAAAATGTATAAAATGCTAATTGTATGCCAAGTACATTGGCAAAGGAAGATGAATAAGTCAGTATTGTTGGTTTTTATTTGGGTATTTTATTTATTTACATTTCAAATGTTATCCCCTTTCTTGGTTTCTCCTCCAGAAACTCCCTATCCCATCTCCCCTCCCCCTGCTTCTATAAGGGTGCTCCCTAACCCACCCACCCACTCCCGCCTTCCTGCCCTGACATTTCCCTACACTGGAGCATAAAGCCTTCACAGGACCAAGGGCCTCGCCTCCCATTGATGCCCCGACAAAGCCATCCTCTGCTACATATGTTGCTGGGGCCATGGGTCCCTCTTTGGTACCTGGGAGCTCTAGGGGCTTCTGGTTGGTTGATATTGTTGTTCTTCCTATGGGGTTGTAAACCCCTTCAGCTCCTTCAGTCCTGTCTCAACTCCTCCACTGGGGACCCCACCATGTGCTCAGTCCAATGGTTGGCTTCAAGCATCCACCTCTGTATTTGTCAGACTCTGGGAGAGCCTCTCAGGAGACAGCTAGGTCCTGTCAGCAAGCACTTCTTGGCATCCACAATAGTGTCTGGGTTTGATGTTTGTATATGGGATGGATTCCCAGGTGGGGCAGTCTCTGGATGGACTTTCCTTCAGTCTCTGCTCCATACTTTGTCTCCATATTTTCTTTAGACAGGAACAATTCAGGGTTAAAGATTTGGCTATGAGTGGGTGGCTTCATCCCCCAATGGGGGCACTGCCTAACCTCTGGATATGGTCTCTACAGGTTCTCCCTCCCCTTTGTTTGGCATTTCAGCTAATCCTTTGGGTCCTAGAAGCCTCTCTTGCTTTCCTGTCATCTGGGGCTTCCTGGTGGCTACCCTCAGTTCCCCATCCCTCATTGCTACACTCCTCTGTTCAATTTCCTGACTCTGTGTATTATCCCTGTCTCCTTGCATAGCTGATCCTGTCTCCCCTTTTCCTCTTCCCCCTCTTTTCTTTCTTCCAACGCCCTTCTACCCTTTATCTCCCATGAGTATTTTGTTCCCCCTTCTAAGAAGGACTGAAACATCCACACTTTGGTCTTCCTTCTTCTTGAGCTTCATAGGGTCTGTGAATTGTATCTCATGTATTCAGAGTTTTGGGGCTAATACCCACTTATCAGTGAGAGCATACCATGTGTGTTCTTTTGTTACTGGGTTACCTCATTCAGGATCATATTTTCTAGTTCCATTCATTTGCCTAAAAATTTCATGAATTCATTGTTTTTAATAGCTGAGTAGTATTCCATTGTGTAAATGTACCATATTTTCTGTATCCATTCCTCTGTTGTAGGTTCTTTAAAGCTTCTGGCTATTATAAATAAGCCAGTATTGTTAAATCTATATAATTATTATTATGAACTTTAAAGGATAATAGGAATTATATGGTAGAAAAAATGGAAAAAATATGCACTTTAAATTGGAACATTAAAGAGACCATTCAGATGGAAGGATGTGGAAACAATGGCCCAAAAAATAAGTGAAGTCAAAGCAGGAACTACCATAGCCATAGTGGTTGTGTTCACCCAAAGTTCAAATGTTAGAATCTTAAGGCATAAAATGATAGTATTAGAAGATGGGGTCTTTAGTAACAATTTCATCATTAAGTCACAGGAATCACTAATGGGATTAATCCCCTTTTAACTAAGACCCTGAAAGAATCACTCCTTTCAACTATGTAAGAGCAAGATAAGAAGCCATCTTTGAAAAGCCATAAACTAAGTTCTTTATGATAAGAAAGACCCCCACCAAGTATTCAGTGTGCCACTTAGTTGATCTTGAGCTTCTAGTCTTCAGGCCTATAAAAATAAAGTATTGTTATTTATAAGCTATCTAGTTTATAACATTTTATAATAGCACTCCAGACTGAATAAAGTATGCATCATGCAAAAGCAAGTAATTTTCTATGTAATCCAATATTGACCTATCTTCTATGTAAACAATATATTAATCTGTCCCCACTCAAGCCTATTCTTTTATCCTCCTTTGACAACCTTTTCTTACCCTAAGATACTGTAAAGTCTTTACCTCAATTTTTCTAGCAATATTAATATAGTAAAATGTTTGTATGGTGCTTACTATTTGACAGATACTTATCTTACTACTTTATATTCTATAATTCACTTAATCCTCACAGCACTTTTATCATTTTTATTTCATAGATGAAGACTATAAGGCATGAAAACATTGAGTGATGTTCCAAAGGTTACACAGATATCATTTGTAGGTACTAGAATTTAAATTCAGGCATTCATAATGTCAGTTATACTATCTTTAAAGTATTTCATTTACATTTTTATATTTAGAATGTTAATCTATCTATAATTATTTGATGATACTATGAAAGGTTTGTTTTGTTCAGTTTTTTGCTACTCAGTTGTCACAATATAATTAGTTGAATATGTATTCTTAATGCCTATTTTAATAAATGCTAAACTTTACATCATTTATTCCCGTCTTTCAAATTCCTACATAAATGATGGGAGATGAAGTTCAGGCTCTATTCCTTACAGAAGATCTAGGACAGGTAATAGCTGAAAAGGAAATGAAAGTCATTCTTTTCTGAAAGTGTGGCCACTCATAGGTTGGTCATGATTTAGTAGGTGACTCCACACTCTGACACATATAGGCAGCATTAATTAGACTCAGTAGGTATTCACAGGCACACAAAAATGAAGTTGTGCAATTATGGGGGAATGGAAGGGACATAGGAGGGAGTTAGAAAGGAGAAATGGAGGGTGTATAATATATGTCATTTTATACATTGATAAAAGCTTGTAAAAATAAGAATGAGCCACTAACAACTACCAAATATAAAACAAACAAAAAATTAAATTTTAGGCAAGGTATAGTGTCATCCAATTATAATTCCAATCCTTAGGAGAGTGAGATAATAAGACTGCTGAGAGTTTGAGGCTAGCTAGTGCTATATAGCCTCCCAGTCTTAAAATACAGAAATACAATTTTTAAAGATTCTAAGTAAAATAAAATAAACAGAAAAGAATATTAAATTATTATAGCTTTAACCTGATTTTTGGCTATTAATCATTTAATATGGTCAATCTAACTCCATATTGGTGCCATTGTGATACAATAAAGATTCTAACTCATATTTTCAACATCATTAAAATATTTTTATTTGCTATAATGTAAAAGTATCTACTATTTGTCTGATATAATTAGTTGTTATCCCGAAGACTTAGTGCTAACTAAGCTCACCATTTTTTAGCTTTTTGTGAACTCTGGCTGGCTGGTTCAAATCAAGTGTTCTGGCTCAAACTCCTCTCCTAGCTGACTATCAATCTGGCTTCTCTCAGCTTCTCACTGAATTGCTCTGCTTGGTCTCTAACTCTGGCAATCTGTTCTAAATTCTGGATCCTCATTCTCTGGCTCATTCTGTGTTCATCTGTATCTAGCTTGTTCTGTATGCAACTTGTCTCTGTGAAACTTTCCCTGTAAAATCTGACTCTGAATTCCACAAAATGAATTGCTACAAATTCTATTCCACTGCACTGCCTCTCAACTCACTGACTCAACAGAACTGGCCGAACTCAAATATCTGTATGCCTCTGTCGCCTGGGTTTACCCATGTCTGTATTCCAGCCAGATCACACAAACCTATAAGTTCTTTGGATGTGATCCCTTACCAGAGCAGCCATGGTACTAAATTAAAATTCCTCTATGCTATAAAATATTAATTTACAATGTTTCTGTTGATTAGTTCTTCCAGAACAATCCTTAGAGTTCTACTGCTATATGCTGAAAGTTAGGCAAAATATGTACTAAATTCATACCATACCACAGTTCCATAAACTTTGTTAGGTGCTAGAAACACAAATGAGTAAGATGTGGTTATACAAGGAATTCTTGTTGTAAGAAAGAGGATAGAGAGGTCAGGCATGATTGTCTGGTAGGCTGATGGTAGTAAATATAAAGTGAATGTAAATAAATGAGGAAAGACAGAGAATATGAATGCTATGTGTTTCAGTCCTTGACTTTCTTTCAGGGAGCTAAAGCTATTTTAAGTGACAAGCTAGAGTTCATGGGATGAAAATGGTAAAAGATCATTCTAGAAACATTGAGAAGTATACATATATCAATTTATGAAGAACATTATAAGTAATTATTTTTCTCTGAGAAAGTGAAGGTAGCTAAAGGTTTTTATATAGTGAAAATACATAATTTTCATGCATGTGTCACACTGGTAACATTAACTTATGGGAGAGTATCCAAAATTAATAAAATTTGGTACAAAATCATGAAGAATGAGTAAGGGATAGGTTCACCCAACTATATGGCTATAGAAGCTCATTAGTAGTGAATTAGTACTGAATGATACCAGATCCTGGTATATATATATATATATATATATATATATATATATATATATATATATATGCTATAAACAATCTCCTTAACTCTCTGAAAGGAAGTGGAAAGACTTTTTCTAGGCAACTCTTATCTAGAGACAAAAGCCAGTATTAAAGCTTGGCTACTAATGAAGATTCATTGAAATGTCTATGGCTTTTGAGACAAGATCAGGGAGAAAAATTGCTAGAACCCAACTTGTGATCCCTGGTTAAAGACCCCTACTTCAAAAGTCTAAGTCACACAGAGAAACTAAAAAGTACTGTTGTAATTAAACAGTAGCCTTCTGTTGGTCACAGACTATTGAAGAAAGAGAAAGGATATTCTTAATACATGCCCTGGTACATTGATAACTCAATGCATAGTGTAGTTTAAAATGATATGTCATTTCACAATATAGACACAGCCTGAAAAAAACTTATAATAATTAGGACTATCCTTATTCTGATGGCTAAAAATTTCACCTCATACTGGCCTTTTTAAAAGGGGCATTTTAAAGCCAGGCAGTGGTGACACAAGTCTTTATTTATTTCAGCAAGGAGAGTTAGGCAGATCACTGAGTTCAAGGCTAACCTGCTCTACAGAGCAAGTCATAGAATAGATGTTAGTCTCATTTGATTTTTAAAGCCCACTTCCCTTCTGACACACCACATTATTTTACATAATGTACCTTAACTGGACATCTCAAGAAACTGAAAAACTTGAATTTATACATGATCAGTCCTATATAATCAGTCACATAACAGAAGTGAATATAAATCCCAAGAAGAAACAAATAATTCAGAAATCTTATTGACTTCTAGAACCAGAAGATGACACTCCCTATTAAAGAAAATTTCCATATTGATTGAAGAGATGGCTGCTTGGCTCCTGTACTGAGTAAACTTGAAGAACATAGAGCCTAATTTACACACAAATGTGTCTCGTTTTGGATACGTTAATTCCATATCTGAGAAAAGAATGGATGTTCAATGAGATGTCTTAAATTCATTTTGTTGATAAGGTATAGAATACTCTCCTTGAAAGCAGAAATTAATTAGAATCAGTGTAGCCACTTACTTACAGCCTGACTCTGACAGGTTTCATCTGTGAAACCAGTTTACAATTCATAGTGATAATTAGATGAAATGTATATAGGTTCTGGAACAAAGGAAGTGCTCAAGAAATGGAAATTCAGTGGTTTTCTGTTTTCTTGATTGGTGTATTTTTATAGTAACTTTTTTGAAGCAGGGTCTCGTATCCCTGATAACCTGGATGGAACTCACTGAATTCTTTCTGCCTCTACTTCCTGAGTGCTGGAGTTCTGGGTAAAAAAAATGTGTACAACTATGTACCACTGATACAGCAATTATTCAAATAAGATGCCTTATATTTATAAATATTCCACAGGTAAAATAATTTATACAGTTTTCTAGTTACCTGTGGTTGACAAACAACAATCTATAAGTAAAAATGTTTACGTCCTGAGAAGTGTTTTCCACTTGAAGAACTTCGAACTAATTCCTTTTTTACAGTGCTAATGATTCTTGAGGCATGCTAAGTAAATCACAAATTTGTGTGCTTTCTATCTTTGTAAATTTCTATGTCCAAAAATGTGCTTTCATTGAATCCTGGTAAAGGGTTTTCCTGCCAATGGTTTATAGACCTTACAGTGACCTTCTCAGTAGAAATGGCTTCATTTTCTCAACCCTGTCATTTAAGGGAAGTGTTCTAAATGCATTCTGACTACCGCTTTAAACAAAAAATGCACTCTATTATGGGGCAAAGGCTACAGGTCTGAGACTGGGTCAGGCACTAATGTACTGAAGTCACAGAGACAGCCCAGAAAGGCCAAATAATTGAAGAAGACAGAAAATATTGGTAATTAGAGCATCCCAGCTTTATGACATTAATAATACTTAAGGGACACTGAGATTTACACACACAATTCAATAGCCCAGTTAAAGAGTGCATTTACTCATGAGAAGGAGAAGGGCAAGGTTTCTTGATAAATTATGGTTCTGATTGCATAGCACAGAGCCAAAAATACATCTGAAAGTCATTTCTTGCCATTTCATTGCAGTTTACAAATTCTATACATAATTTTAGGCATTAGTACTCCAGGCTAGATGTATAATAGTCTCTATCTAATCCTATGAGCCATTACTATCCAGTTTATAGGACCATCTATAAGAGCCTGCTCATGAACCACAGGACTATAAAGCAGATGAGAGACCAGTGAAGGCTGCCGACAAGCCACACCAAGAATAAAGCACTGAAACATCACATCACGTTGCTTAAAAGTCCATGACAGATAAGACACTAATTTATACAATCCAAGCTCTCCCATGACTTGGAAGGAAGAAAGAACTAGACATAAGTCTAAGAGATTAGTAATCAAAAAAATGAGGTAGAAACACAATTTTTATAACCTGTCAGTTAAATAATAAAACTTTGGGGAAGTTTTTGCTATTAAAAAAAAAGGAGGATATCTATAGGAATGAGTGTCTGGGTTTCCTCAACAGTTACAGTTTTTCCAATAAACAGGTTTTTTTTTTTAATGTGTACTATTATGTCAAGAATTTCATCATCTCCAAATAAGCAAAGTGCTAACAACAACAGAAAAGTGAGCAAATAAAGGTCAGTTCAGTGACCAATAAACAGAACAACAAACAGAAAAATAAATACAAGAGGTTCAAATTATCTTTCAAATAGATTTGATAATATTAAAAATAACCTTTGATTTGAAATACACTAATTTGGAATTCTTTAAACTTAGACAATGAAGTTGGGGATTAATACTATACTATTTTTGAAATCTTCGTAAGTCAACACTGGAAGAAATATAACAGTATTATATTTCACTTTCCTTTCAAAATTATGGATTATAGCAAAACTAATAATTAAATACTTGGTATTCTGATTAAAAGTAAGTTTTGTTTACTAAAGCACATTTAGCAGGGCCACGACTTTATAACACTGTAAACTGTTTGCTGTTAGTTATCAAAAGCAGTACAGTTTACCTTTTCAAAATGGGGTTTTGTACACACTTCACTGGCCCAGATTATTGTTTTTGATACATCAGGAAGAAGAACAACAAAAAATATGCATCAGATATCATGCTCACATAGAAAAAATTAGTGCAATAGATACATTAAAATGTAAATACTGTGTAAGGCTGGATGATGAAGCTGCAGACAGTATTTTTCCTTTATGCTTCCCTCTGCATTCTCTGATAAACTTGCATTACTACTGCAATCAAGTGAGGCATGTCTGGTTACTTAAAATTTGGCTTTCTTCTTGCAGTCTCCTTCATACAAACTATTAAGAGATTTTCCTGCAGAAGCTATTTGATCATGTAAGTCTGTTAAATAAATAAATGCTTTAAAAATATTTAACATCATCCCTATAGTTGAGCTTGGCATGTGAAGTTCTCCCCAAACTGATTCCAAATTCTCTTTGCAGGCCTTTCTTCCACCACTCCCTACAGGAACCCTGCATTGCAGACAAACATTCTCTGTGTGTTTCCGTCTCAGGCTTTTGTTCTTGCTCCTTGTGCTTAGACACGCCTTCTGTGCATCTCTGTTTATTGAATCATACTGACTTCCCAAAGCCCATCTCAAATGCAGCACCCCCAGGAAACCTTTTCAGAAATATCTGGTTCCATGAATTCTCTCCCACCTCCATATCACCATAGCATTTTGTTCATTCCTGGTGTGGCATTTCTTACACTCTGACTTATGTTAATCACTTCCATAATTATCCTTTCCTTGCCAAGACTGAGAGAACCTGGAGGGCAGACCGATCTTATTCATTGCTGTATTGCCTAAGAGGGCCTAGCAAAGTGCCATTGCAAAATAGCAACGATAGTTGAGTTAAATGAATTCCAATGCAGCTGCAACAAACATGATATGAGGCTAAATTATGAGGTACCTAAACCAACACAACAAGATAAGTACTGTTAAAAAAAATAAGGGCCCATATCCAGGAACTGTCCCACCTGGGAATCCATCCTGTCTGCAGACACCAAACCCTATGCTGTCGCTGTGGTCAAAAAGCATTTGCTGACAAGAACCTAGTATGGCAGTTCCTTGGGAGGTCCAGCCAGCAACTGACCAATGCAGATGTGGGTGCTTGGAGCTATCATCAGACTGAGCTGGGGACCCAGGTGGGGAAGCTACCAGAAGGACTGGAAGAGCAAAGGGCAATTGCAACCCCATAGAAAGAACAACACTGTCTGGCCTGACCACTCAGAGCTCCCAGAAACTAGACCATCAACCAAGGAGTGTACCTGGAGGGATCCATGTCTCCAGATACATATGTAGCAGAGGATGGCCTTGCCTGACAGCAATGGGAGGGGAGGCCCTTGGACCTGGGGAGGTTTGGTGCCCCAGTGTAGGGGGATACTGGAGCAGTGGAGCAGGAGAGGGTGTGGGAGGGAGCACTCTCACAGAGGCAAAAGGGAGCAGGAAGTGGGAGGTTGTGGGATGGAGGGGGGGGATTGTGGAGGTGTAACCTGGAAGTGAGATATCATTTGAGATGTAAACAAATGGAATGATTAATTTAAAAAAGAAAAATATAATGATACACATTAAAAAAATAAGGGCCCAGGAAGGTCAATTTACTTCTCATACATTTGACTTCTAATGATCTGTAGTACTGGAGTAAGAACCTTATACTTGCTTATCTGTGCTTGAGGCTTATGCAAGAGGTAACGATATCAATATTTTCCCAAGCTAAGATTTGAAATTATGGGTTTTTACAAATTTTGCTGAATTGAAGTAAGAACAAAAGGAGAGAAAGAGAGGAAAATAGAAGACCAGAGAGAGAGGGAGGGAAGGAGGGAGTGAGGAGGGAAGAGGGAAGAAAAAGCTTTATTGGCTAGGGAAACTGAATTAAGAAGAAAAGAAAAAGAAGGGACAGCTGGTACCTTATTCCTGTTTCTCTAAATCTTGAGCACAAGACAATCACATAAGTGCTTAATTAACATGTTGAACTGAGTTGAACTCCTACACTGACAAAAGCAAAGGATATTGAAAGAAATAATTGTTCAAATACCTTAGTTGAGTTGTTTACTACTCTTTGAATTTAGCATTTATGTAACAATCCATATCCACTAATATTATTCCATAATGTAATTCTAGCATTTAATTCATAGCTACTTTTTCATCTGTGAGAAACTAGTAGGAATCTTAAAAATTTAGGAATGCATCATGTTCAAGACTAGCTATTACGTTTGCTCAAGGAAAGCTTTTCTGAAAGCGGGGGTCTCAAGGCATGGTTCTGTCATGCATTTCTCTCTTACTTATATAAGAAAATTTGAAAACTGAGTTCCAGATTCAAAACAAGGATCTACTTCCGAAGCCAGCACTTCTTTCACTGTGTAATGGGATAGAGTATGCATCAGAAAGGCTGAGGAGGACAGAGAGAAACTAAGACATGTTCTGTTTTTTAATGAATTTCTTGGATAATGAAAAGCAAAAGGTGATTTTTCTCTTTAATGAAAAAAATGGAAATAATATTTTCTGCAGCAAGATACAAAATGATTTGAGAAACCCAAAGTGACAGGTAGAGAGAATGATTGACATGCATATCCCAGAATATGGATCCAGTTCTTCAAGGGTAGATAACCAAATATTTTAGCCCAATGTTCTTTCACATCTGTCTTCAGAAAGTCAACATTGACAATCATCAGAAAAAGGGTTTCTTCTGTCACAAGTAACTGAGCCTGATCCTGGATGAACAGCATCTTGGTTTATGTATCATATATGTACAACAAATTAGCCTTCATGATTTTCTCACAGGGGAAAAAAGTGACAGTTTTTGAAAATCAGACTCTGCTGAGAAAAAAAAATTGACCTTTCAGTCTACAAACATACCATTTAATTTACAAGAGAGGTAAACCCTTTTGAATTGTATTTACCCAGTTACTTTAATAAAGGTTAGGCCTTTCCAAAACAATTGTAAATGTGGCATTTAGCTTCTCATATTTTCTGAAGCATTACTTGAATCTTGGGACTCAAAAGAAACAACCACACAAATAATAATCAAACAATATTAGGGTTCTCTCTGGAGTGAAGTAAAATGCACCCTTTACAGATTAAAGTTACATAGTTAGAATTTTGCATTTCAAAGACTCACTGACCACTGATGTCATTAGGTTTTAGAAAATGTTCTTAATGTCTCCTTTGGAGAAAAGATAGTCAATGCATCAATTTATTGATAAAGCAAAGTCAATTATTGATACACACTGGTATTCGTTACTAAAGGCTGATGATTATTAAAATATAGGACAACAATCAGGTAATAATAAATACAGTAATTAAAATCCAAGGGATGAAATCTCACATTAAAATTCAGAAAAGTTTTATTTTACTCATGATTCTATACAAAAGAAGTGAAATGTGAGAGACCCTAACAGAAACCCCTGCATTTTAAATCCCTTATGTTGTCCATTTGTTTGGTTTTGTTTGTTTGTTTGTTTTCTAATTTAATAAGCATAATAGTGCAGTCTCTTCTGGCATGAATTAACTTCTATTGTCACTGCGTAAGAATCAGAACAGTGGAGTATGGAATTATGATGGAAAGAATGCTGACTTCAGCGACAGCGAGATACAAGTTCTACTCTGGCCTCTGTCATTTTTCTGGCTATGTGACCTTTTGTAAAAAGCCATTCAGCATCACCAAGAAACAGTTGCTTTACTCCTAAAATGAAGACAAAAAAAAAATCTTTCGCATCCAAACAGATTGCAGTGATGCTACCAGAGGTGTTGGTACAGATAAACAATGCAATACTCAATGTATAAATGTCAGGCTGTTGTTTGACTTTTTTGCTTTCAAAGAGTCCGTAAATCAAATATATGCCACTGAAGCAAATACAAAGAACTCAGAGCTGTGGAGATGGCTCAGCGTGTAAAGTTCTTGTATTGAAAGCATAAAGACTTGAGTTCAGTTCTCCAGCATGCCACATACTATAAGAAGATACAGTGACACACATCTGTAACCTAGCATTTTGGAGCCCGGTCAGACAATTTTCCCAACATCGTGAGCTTCAGGTTCAGTGAGCGAATGTTGCCAAAAAGTAAAAATATTGCATATAATCATAGAAAAAGTTACTTAACCTCAACATCTTACCTCTGCAAATACAGATACAGACACACACACCCTTACCCACACAGGCATACAAACAAAAAAAAATCTAATATTTGAAATGCACAGAAAGTATAGGAACTGAGTGTATTTATATGAACTTCCTTAGTATGAGTGGTTTTTTTTTCCCCAAGTAAACTTTCAAAACACAGTCGTCTATGCTTGACAGTTCTTCAGAATCAAGTGGCAAATCATAGATGTATGGCTTCCAAAAATCACTGGGATGCTTAGAGAAAGCTTGCTCAAGGTCAATGCTTAACTTTGCTACATTTCCATCATTTCTGAAAAATAATTTACCCAAACATATAAACACACACACACACACAAACACACACACAGTTTGCTTGTGAACAGTTTCACAGTGTAAATAGGTTATTTCAGAATGAGATATTTTACTCTGGGTTGTTCACCTAAGACACATGTGGTAGAAAACTACATATAACGATAGGAATAACCAACTTTTGTGTGGTGCTGTTACTGGAACCCAAGATCATATGTACACCAATAAACTATTTTATTACCAAGCAACATCCTGTCCCAATGAGATATCTCTGTGTATACTCAAATTCTTAGAAATGGCAACATATCATCAGCCTTTTACTCAGAATTCATGATCATTAACCTCCAAGGGCAATCTAGCAACTACTGGTACAGTTAGAGTATAGGATCTTCGTTTTGCCTCCTGTCTAATCTTGGCCTTCCTAGACCTGGTCCCATTTCTCCTTAGTTTTATAAAATCTGTCAAATGCCTCCATTTGGCTGTGCTTAACATCTAAGTGTCTCTTCGCCAGGCTCAGTTCCAAGTTCCTTTTCCTGATTTCTCCTATTCATATTTCTTAAATGATGGTAATTTCAAAAAACTTTCCCAAAGGCTTTAAAGATATAAATGATTTTAAAAAATGTATTGTATGGATGGGAGTGAGATGTTGATGTCCATTTAGTCATCAAAGAGAGCATATTTAAAAAGGAAGTGGAAATCTTGGTCTGCTAGAATTTATCAGAGAATTGAATGGTTCTACATATTGATGCTAATCTTACCATGATTAACTAATATCTACTTACTAATACCAGTTAGAAAAATAAATGACACACCCAATTTTAAAGTAACACAAGTAATCCAACTCATAAATTTCATTCTATAAGACACCATATAAGTTTTTTTAAGTACTCATAAAGAGCTGAAGAGATGGCTCAGTAGTTAAGAACAGTTGTTATTCCGGATGGACCTGGATTCAATTCCCAGCATCAACATTGCAGATCACAACTGTGAGTAACTCCAGATCCAGAGGATCCTACATCCTCTTACAGACATACATGCAGGCAAAGCATTAATGCACATGAAAATAAATTTTAAGTAGTCACAAAAAGATTTTAAGGTATCTTTTTTATTGGATATTTTATTTACATTTCAGATGTTATCTCCTTACCCCCATTTCTCTCCAGCCCAGAACCCCCCCCATTTTATCCTGCCTCCTCCTGCTTCTATGAGAATGTTCCCCCACCCACCCCCAACTCCCACCTCCCCACCCTCGAATTCCCCCACACTGGGCATCCAGCCTTCATGGGACCAAGAATCTCCTCTCCCACCTATGCCTGACAAGGCCATCCTCTCCTACATATACAGCTGGAGTCATGGGTCTCTCCCTATGTACTCCCAGGCTGGTGGTTTAGACCCTGGGAGCTCTCGTTAGTTGGTATTGTCACTATTCCCATGGGGCTGCAAGCCCCTTCAGCTCCTTCAGTCTTCTCTCTAACTCCTCCAGCGGGGACCCCATGATCAGTTCAATGGTTAGCTGTAAGCATTCCCCTCTGAATATGTCAGACTCTGGCAGACCTCTAAGGAGACAGCTATATCAGGCTCCTGTCAGCATGCACTTCCTGACATCCACATCAGCGTCGACCTTTGGTGACTGCACATGGGATGGATACCCAGGTAAAACAGTTAAGGTATCTTTTGGTCATTTGGTCCAACTACCTCTCATAAAACAAAGAAATAAATAAAACCAAATTCCTGTGTAAAAAGTGAGCAAAGGTCCTTAGTAAAGTGTTGGCAGGAGTCAATAAACAAGTGCTATGGCTTGACCTTAAATTACCTTCACATCAGAGTCTGCTTACAACATGCCAGTTATCTTCTGAGGAAATTTTTCCATGTATTTCTTTTTTTCTTTCTTTTTTTATTGGATATTTTATTTATTTACATTTCAAGATGCCATCCCCTTTCCCCATTTTTCTTCCCTAGAAACCCCTTATCCCATTTCCTCTCCTCCTTTTTGCTTTTATACCATTTTAATTACATGCATATATTAAGGTCAGTTCTAGGTTGAGGGACTAACTAGCAATACAATTGATTCAAATAGTCAAGGAATAAGCAAGACAATAATCACAAATAGTCAAAGAACAAGCAAGGCAATAAACAAAGTTCCTTGAATACTCTCGTGATCACTGTTTCTCAGGGCTTATCAGGATGACCAAAGTATCTGAGCCTACTTCCCTGTCCTAGCCCAAAGTCATTTTCATGTCTGAAGCCTACTTTTTTTCTAGCCTAAGATTTAGATTCCTGCCTAAAATTACTTTTTTGTTCTAACCTAATGTCAGATTCCTGCCTGAAGCCCATTTCCTTTCCCTTAGCCAATGTCAGACCCTTCCCCATATTTTAACTCTCTATATTATGTCATCTTGCCACATTTCCCCCTTTCTTGGCCTTATCTACTGAGCACACAGGTTATACAGGTTAGCCAAACAAATATCAGAGGATAGAGTTGTAGTTAAGTAACAGAACAATTTCCAAGCATGCGCAAATGTGTCTGGGGTCTTTCCCTAGCACACTAAACAAAATCCAAAGATTATAGTTTATAAAATGTAGACCTAATGGCCAGATACTTTCTTATACAAACTGTATGGCCTGCGCAACATAGTTCTTTTTTTTAATTTTTTATTGGATATTTTATTTACATTTCAGATATAATCCCCTCCCCCCACCCAGGAAACCCTTATCCTTTTCCACCCTCCTCCTGCTTCTATGAGGATGTGCCCTCACCCACCCGCCCACTCCCACCTCCCCACCCACACTGGGGCATCTAGCATTCACTAGACCAAGGAGATCCTCTCCTACTCCCTCGTCCCTTACTCTATACTTAACCTCTGTGGTTATACAGATTGTAGCATGCCTGTCAAAATTGTAAAAGCCAACATCCATATGTAAGAGAATATACACAATATTTGTCTTTGGGGGTGTGGTAATCTCCCACTCCCACCTCTCCACCCACAACATAGTTCTTAACTGTGTATGCCAATGCTGCCTCCTAGACTGGATGAATACATTCCTGTTTGCAGTTTCTACAAGTTTGCATTTATAAAACCAGCCCATTTATCACATTCTTATCTATTGAAATATTAAATGTTTTATCAGGACCAGGTACTGGCTATCTGGTTGTTGGTTTACTATGAGTATAGTCCTCAAAACACTAAATATTTCCTACAGACATTAGGGCAACCATGTTTATGCCCCTGGATTGTCTTTTGAAGGGCCACTTGTAGTTACCTGTGCTCATCAACAGAATGTCACTGTCTCCCTCAGCACAGCCTCTCTTCCTTCACTTCCTCCTTCAAGGGTCAATGTGCATGCCTCTCACATTTGGAACTCTCATCTTTTGGTGGCAGTATCACTATTGCTACATATTCTTTCCCATAAAAAATAAGATATCTTGCCACTTGTTTAAATGTTTGCTATTTCTTTAATGTTTTGTAGTTTTTTTTCATAACTGACTTTTTCTTATGTTGTTTTGTATCCCATCCATACCTATTTAATTACTCCTTTTTAAAATAAACCTTCCTAGAATTCTCTTAATTTAAATAAGCTCTCTGATAAGAGATCTTGATGAATACACAATAGCTCCAAAATACTTATGAGTGATCTAGTTATAGTTCCCTCACATGAATCAGAAATCCCCCACAACCCACAGTTCTATTGATGGTCATCTGCCTCTAGTGGCTCAACAGAATATAGAAAGAATCCTTATGGACAAGGGTATGGCTAAAGCCTAATAATAAATCTACATATTAAGACTGAGTAGAGACTCCAGAGTTATGCCTTCTTCTGGTAATGCAGGGCATGGGAGAGGTTAATTGAAACTGACAGAATGAACAACAGGTAATGAGTAGCAGTTGAGATAAACAATTGATTCCAGAGCCCAAGACACCATCTCTTGTTTAATTTTTTCATTCATTACTTAAGGTTCACCCATTAACTTAAATTCTAACCTATTGAACTAACTTCACTGATCAAATGAAAAATAAACCATGAGGTACACGGGAAATTGAGATAACTGAGATGTAATTCCTGCCTCAAATTATTTAGATAACAAAATGGCAACCAAAGGTCCAAGAAAAGGTGGTATTTGTATATGCTCTAATGTTGTCTATTGGATTGTTAGCAGCCAGCAGGACCCAGACAGTGAGCTGGAACTCAAGTCCTCAGTGTGATGGACCAAGCAATTGTGCAGACAAAATCAAGGGTGGGGTGAGTTTCTAGGGGATAAAAAAGTTGGGCAGCTGCCAACATAGTGTTTCAAGCACAAAGAATGAAACAATAATCAGAGCCAAGATAAAAGGATTGGCTCTTAGAGGAAGAAAGCAGACCAATTGTCAGAATGAGAGGCAAAGGTCAGGGCCAGCCTGGCAGTACGGGGAATTGAGGATGAATAGGGAAATATTGTTCTAGAACTGCTGAAAGCCTCTGTCAGATACATAGCCTACAGCCAAAATGAACCATAACTTCTACAGATGGAAGACTGAGAAGAAAAGAAATCCCACAGAAAAGATTGATACTAAAGCTTACCAATTATCATGGGGTCCTTGTGAATGCCTAACTGGCTAGTAACTTTCCACTTAGATATATACAAATACATGAGAGAATGACAAAAAATGCCTTATTTCCTTGGAACACTGTACTTTGTAAAGTCAGAGGGGGGAGCATCAACTTAATAAAGAGAGTTGAAATATCACACATTCAATTGTGTGGAGCATTTACAGGGTTAATTCAAGCCTACATCATTTATAGCCACCAATGTCCTTGGAAACTGTATATTTCTTTTTACGAAATAAAATAATTTTAAACTAACCATGGGGACTTGCTATTTAAGCAAGCCATGAAATTAAACCTTTTGTAAAGTTGAGACTCTCTGGTGTTATGCAAATAATTTCCCTCTTGATTATGTTCATATATTTGTGTATTAGAGCCCCTTACTGTGAGAACCTTTCAGGATAAGTGGTAATGTTGGACTTTGGCACCACTCCTGAGAGCTCCACATGCCCAACACTGTCAGAATCGGGAGATGACATTTAAGGAGCAGTGAGTCAAGGTCACTTTCATTGCTTCACAGTCCAAACAAGAACGACACGATTTGTAGACAAATGTACAGATGTGACCAAGAAAATCAAGGTCTTTCAAAACCTTCCTCATACTGGGCAATGGTAAAATTGATACTAGGAACAGTGAGGATCAGATGAGTACCCAGAATCTGAGGCTACTTGGAGGCTTGCAGCTGCACACAAATAATGCTTATAAATATAGTTACCAACATATGCACTAAAACCTCAAGACCAGGTTAATCTAAGCAAGTAGCCTATAGTGGCAATACTCAGTCCTCTCTGCTACCTATTTTCTGGATGGCTCCTTCATCCTCTTTTCTCCACATGAGAAGATGATGCACTCTAATTCCAGATACAAGTATAGTAATAAAGGTTACAATCCAGTAGGAAACCCAATCTCAGTAACATCAAGAATTTCACTCAGGTTGAGTAGTAAGGCTAATATATTAAGAGTGTTCCTTTCCACCTGTTCTCATTCTCTATATATATAAAAAAAGGATACATTAGCTCTCAGTAAAATAACCCCATAAAGTGTTTTCTCCTTCTAGAAAAAAAGAGAACTCAGAATTAGACTCTCAGTGCAGAGAAATTGGTAACTCCAAACAACTTGAAAATGCAAGAAAGTCAAACTCAAGTCAAATAGAAACAAAGCAGTTGTCTCACTGAACTTTTCACCTTCCATTAAAAAGGCATGGTCCTAAGTAAGGGAGACCAAGTTTTGAAAGGGACTTCTGTAGGCAAATGTAGAATACTGATCATCATCTAAGCGGAGAATAGAATACAATTTCCTTCTGAGAGTTATTTTCAGGACAAGGTCAGCCTGAGCTGCCCTTATTCACCCAGTCTTCTGGGGGCATCCTGGACTTCTTCATGTATCCGATAACTAGTTACCCACACCATGCCTAGTAGTAGGATTCTGTGAGAGTAAAACAGCCCAATAGGGTAAATCTTCATCCGCCTGGCACACTTTTCAATGTCATCAGCATCTACTTGATATATAACCTAGTAAAATCAGATATTTTATCTCCAAGGACTGTAACTAAATGGAGGAGTGTCAGACAATGAAATTGATTGTTTTCTAAGATGCAGTTTAAACAGGGAGCACCAATAACTCTAGGTAGCTGAGACTCTCTCCAACATTGAAGTGTTACATTTCTGACTAGGGAGGCCTCCAAAGCTTAATGAAAGGAAAGGACAAAGAAAGCATATTTGGAAAAAATGATAAGGTTATTTTGCTCTGTAGAGCTGGTTTCATGGGGGTGGAGCTCTGTGGTAGCATGCTTGCCTCATAAACATGAATCCCTATGTTCAATTGTACTATATAAGTAAATAAATAAATAAATAAATAAATAAATAAATAAATCTGGCTTCCATTTTGTGCCTCATAATCTGAACAAACCAATCTCAACTTAATTCCTAGAATGAAAGCCTAATTGTTAATTTTGTTGTTGCTAATTGTTTGCTCTTTAAAAATGGCAAATTCTTTTAAAGCAAGATGTATCATTTATATGAAGTATTATGTCTATTTACAAAATGGCTTGATTCAAGCAAGTAAAGGACTTGTATGACAAAAAGATAACTCAGAGTCATCAAAGAAAAAAATGAGGAAGATATCAAGAGACAGAAATCTCCCATGCTTGTGGATCAGTAGAAGTAACATAGTAAAAATAATTGTCTTATACTGTACAGGTTCAACACAATCCCCATCAAAATTCCAATACAATTCTACATAGATCTTGAAAGGACAATATTTAACTTCATATGGAAACACACACACACACACACACACACACACACAAATCAGAATAGCTAAAACAATCCCAAACAATTAAAAGACTGCTGGAAGCCTCACCATTCATTATTTCTTTTTTTCCTTTTTTTTTCTTTTTTTTTATTGGATATTTTATTTACATTTCAGATGCCATCCCCTTTCCCCATTCCGCCCCTTTAGAAAACCCCTATCCTATGCCCCCTTTTCCTTTTTTCATTTATACACTTTTTAAAAATGTTAATCAAAGGCTTTATAAGTTTAGTAATGCTCAATCAAAAGTGTAACCCAATACCCAACCTAGATATATCACCATTCATTATTTCAAGTTATACTACAGAGCTATAGGAGTAAAACCTACATGGTATTATAAAAACAGACAAGTTGATCAATGAAATCATTGAAGACCTAGACATAAATCCACATGTAGACACATGATGTTTGGTAAAGATGCCAGAAATAAACAAGGGAATAAAAGAAAGTATCTTTAACAAATGGTGCTGGTCCAACTGTATGTCTGCTTGTAGATGAGCGCAAATAGAACCATAATTATCACACAGCATAAAAATTAAGTCCAAATGATCAAAGACCTTAATATAAAACCAGAATCCTTGAACCTGATAGAAAAGGAACTAAGAAATAGCCTTGAACACGTGAGCACAGGAAACAACTTCCTAAACATAACACCAATAGCATGGGACCTCATGAAACTGAAAGGCTCTTTTGTAAGGCAAAGGACACAATCAGAACAGCAGCCACCAGAATAGGAAAATATTTTTACTAACTCGAAATTCATTAGAGGACTAATATCCAAAATATAAAAAGAAACAAGAAACTAGATATCAAAAAAACCCATAGAATCAAATTTTAAAATGGGGTACAGAAGTAAACAAAGCATACATTCTCAATAAAGAAATTCCCAATAAATGAAATCTAAATGATGGAGAAAGATTTAAAGAAATGTTCAGAATCCTTACCAATCAAGTAAATCTGAATCAAAGTGTCTTTGACATTCCATCTTACAACACTCAGAATGTCTAAGATTAATAACACTGATGACAGCTCATACTAGTGAGGATAGGTAATGAGGGGAATGCTCTTCCATTGCTGTTTGGAGTGAAAACTTGTACAGTCACTATTGAAATCAATATGGCAGCTCCTCAAAAAGTTGAGAATTAATCTTTGTCAAGATCCACCTGTAATGCTGTTGGTCATATATACAAAAGATACTTCATCCTATCAAAAGAATACTAGCTCAATCATGTCATTAGTGCTCTATTCATAATAGCCAGAGACTGGAATAAACCCAGATAGATGTCCCTAAACCAAAGAATGGGTAAAGAAAATGTGATACATTTACATAATGGAGCACAGCTCAGCTGTTAAGAAACGACAATGAGAAGAGGGAACTTGTAGAGTCCATCTCCAGCAGAAAGATAGGATATCAAGTGGAGGAATGGGGTTGCCATCCCACAGTCAAAAATTCTGACCAAGAATTGTTCCTGTCTGAAAGAACTACAGGGACAAAAATGGAGAAGAGCCTGAGGGAAAGGAAGTCCCAAATTGGAATCCAGCTCAAGGGGAGGCCCCAAGGCCTGACATTATTACTGAGGCTATGGTGTGCTTACAAATAGGACCCTAGCATGACTGCCCTCCAAAAGACCCAACAAGCTGAAAGAGTCAGAAGCAGAAATGTACACCCAACCAGTAGATATAAGCTGGTGATCCCTGTGGTCGAATTAGGGGAAAGCTGGAAGAAGCTGAGGAAGTGGATGACCCTATAGAAAGACCAATTAACCCTGACCCCCAAGATCTCTCAGACACTGAGTCACCAACCAAGCAACATACACCAGTTGATATGAGGCCCCCAACACATATATAGCAGAGAATTGCCAGGTCTGGGTTCAGTCAGATAAGATTCACCTAACCCTCAAGAAACTTGAGTCCCCAGGGAGTGGTCTGGCAGGGTCCCAGGAAGGGAGGGGGGTAAGGACATACTGTTGGAGATGAGGTGAGGAGGTGTGGGATGAGGAACAATTGGTAGGGCAGACTGGGAAGGAGATGAATACTGGACTGTAAAAAATGATTAAAGATTTAAAAACATATATAAAAAGAAATGACATCATGAAATGTTCAGGCAAATGGATAAAACTAGAAAAAAAGACATTCTAGGTGAATAGTATGCATTCACTTATATATGGATATTAGCCATTAAATAAGTGATAACTAACCTACAATCCATAGACCCAGAGAGGTTAGGTATAGTGGAGGGATATATAGGAGAAACATGGATCTCCCTTGAGGTGGATAATAGAATGGACTTTTTGGATGAACTAGGGACAGATCAGGGTGCAAACTGGAAGATCAAGCAGGGAGAAGTCATAGGATTGAGGGAGAGAATGTGGGGACACATAGCTAGAATTGAGGTGCATTTGAGGGGTAGTATGGATACTCAGTGCTGTGGAAAATACCCAAAATATATAAAGGAGTTGCTAATGACAGCTCCTAATAATGGGGGTGACAGAGTCACAGTTGGCCATCTCCTATCACCAAACAAGTTTTCCAGTAAAAGGACTGCTTTGCATTCAACTGAATTATTGGCTAAGAGGGGTCCCATGGAAATCCCCAACCTAGGCTGTTGCTAAGACAAGGAGTTGTTCTCTACAAACTGATTGTGAGGTCTCATTGTTGAGGACAACACTCACACAACTCAGTGAACATGAAAAAAATCAAACTGTAGCACATATGAAACCTTAACCCCTACATTCTCGTGTCTTTGGTATGGAAAAGTACTCTGCAATCTAACAACAGTGAAAAGTAAACACCAAAACCTCTGAACTATATGTTCTGCCTACAAGATATGCTAGGTCAATGATGGCACAGAACTTGTAGGAATCACCAACCAGTGTCTGATTTGACTTAACTCCCACTCCATGGGATAAGACCCATACCTGACACTGTTTAGGTGACCAAGAACCACAGAGTAGGCATCCTCCCAGAGAGCTACGGTAAAACCAAATACTACTATCTTTAAAAAAAAAGGTAACAATAAAATAACTCCCAATGATATACTGCTATACTCATATATTGGGGTCTTATTCAGCCACCATCATAGAAGCCTCTTACCAGGCTTAGATGGGAACAAATACAGAGAGCCACATCCACACAGTGTGCAGAGCAAGAGAAGGAGGACATGAAACACACAGCTTTAATGGGATGTCTCCATCAAGTCTGTCCCCTCAGAGCTCAGGAAACCGCACAGAAGAGGAGGCAGAAAGTGTAAGAGCCAGAGGGAATGGAGGACCCTCTGAATGTTCTCCTGTACCAGGAGAACAAAGCTCTCTATATTAATGAAGCAACGCTCATATAAACTCACTGAGTCTGAGAAAGCAAGAACAGTGCTTGCACGGGCTGCATCAGGTCCTCTGCATATATATTATAGCTTTGAGCTTAGTATTTTTATGGGACTCCTGAGTATATGAGTGAGTGGATTTCTGATTCTTGTGTCTACTCTTGGGGCTATTTTCCTTCTGTTGAGTTTTTATTCAGCCTCTATGTAATGGTTTGGTTTTATCTTATTATATTTGATTTTGTTGTGTTTTGTTGTTATCTCCTAGAAGCCTGTTCTTTTCTAATGAGAGACAGAAACGGGGTGGATCCAGAAGGGAGGGGAGGTAGCAAATGACTCGAAGTGTTAAAGGGAAGAAAAACTGTAATCATGATACATGGTATGAGAAAGAATTTACTTTCAATAATGAAAAAAATTAAAATTTGCTTGGTTCTATGAGGAAAAATGAGACTTCACTAACTATAGAAAATTGACATTGCTTTCATGTTCTGTCATGACAAGTCCCCATATGTTAAAATGTGTCAGAAAATTCTCAGCAAAACATTTGTCTTGGGCCAATAAAACCAGTTTTTGTACCACCTACCTTATGTCTTCTGTCCCTTTGTGTTCCTTCCTTTTCCTCTCACTCCCCCTTCTTGCTCTGTTTCTCCTTCACACCCTCATGTACTGATTGAAAGAAATTTGAAGAGATGAAGCAAGCCAAACAAATAAATAAGCCAAATTTCATGCAGTCCTTCATAGTCACCAGAATGCTTGTCCCTTTCCCCCTTTAAACTGAAGACCTTTATCCGATAGAGAATACTAAAAAATGGAATTCCATTATAATACTTGTGGGCATTTTAGAAATATTTTAAGGTCTAAGTAGGTTATCCTAAGTATTCTACACTTAGGGAAAAGACACAAGGCTTGAATATATATATGCATATATATCCACCAAGAAGTAAAAATTCTTTTTTATAATTTTTGCTTACTTCTTGCATGGAGATGTCTGAGATCTCTAGGATTTTTGACTAGCAATGTGTGTGTGTGTGTGTGTGTGTGTGTGTGTGTGTGTGTGTATATTGTGTGTGTGTGTGTGTGTGTGTGTGTGTGTGTGTTGAGAATGGTACATAAAGAAGATGAAAGAAAGGAAGAAAAAGAAAAGAAAAGAAAAGAAAAGAAAAGAAAAGAAAAGAAAGGAAGAAAAAGAGAGTAAAGAGGGCATATTAAGAAAAGGTGTTTGGCATCCCTGACTTTTGTATTCAATCCAGGTGTGCCAGCAAAGGAAGAGTAATATTCAAAACTTCCCCAATCCCCCTCCCTTAGACATTAGGAATCCCACTTCTAAACAACCCCTAAAAATGCTATTTTGGTCAAGTCATCTGCTGCCTGTTTATAGGAGAAGACAGTAATAAATCTTCAAACCAACTGAAAGAAAATTTTGTGCTATATTTTAAACCAAGCTTCTGCCACATCATGTGTCAGCTGGAGAAGACAGCAGCCTCCAGCATGAGACTAACACAATCCAGCTGAGCCCTGGTATCTTACAAAATTTTAGCAAGTTACTGTACCCATCCTAACTATCATTCCCCAAAATAAAACATTTTCTAATTATGGATAGGAAGTGAGGGAGGCGGCAAGATATTCAATTTCCTTAGACTCAGACAAAAAAGACCTTGAACAAGTTAATCTAAACTACATTCCTGGGATGAAGGACTGTAATTGTTTATATGCTCTATAATAATGACCAATTCTTTTAAAGCAAGATCTAACATTCATGTGAGGTAGTATCCTGTTTGCAACATTGCTTGGTTCTATGAGGAAAATGAAATCTTTACTAGCTACAGAAAGTTGGCCTTGCCTTCATGTTGTGTGATTGCATGTCCACATATGTTAGAGTGTCTCAGAAAACTCTCAGCAAAAGAAAAAAATTCTTAGGCCCTAAACTCTTACCTACCCTATATATTACAGCTTCTGTCTCTTTGTGCTTTGGTGCTACCTTTTCCTCTCTTCCCTTCTTCCTCCATCTTTACCTTCTTCCTCCTTTCCCTTGTCATCCTACTCTCCCCTTCTTACTCTTCTCTCCAATCTTACTTATTTACATGGATGGTCAGAACTAGACTGACAGTCTAACCTTGGGCACTTTTCTTCTCTCTTTAGAGATGCATGCATATCTCTGAAACTATCTGAATCTGAGATAACTAGAAGTTCAGTTGTAAAAATAGTAATAGTGAAAACTGTTCTGAGGGCAAGATTGCGTGGAACTCAGAAGCCTAAAAGATCCACATGTTCTCAGTAACCTACCAAAGAACTAGTTTTATAATGAAAGTTTATTTTGTGAACTAAAAACATAGTTCTCAGTAACTAACTAAATAATAATAGAGCAAACTCATTAATAGTGTCAGAGGTTGGCTGGTTGGCTCTTCCCTCAGTCTCTGCTGACTAGCATGTCTCCTGAGAGGCTTTATCCAGCTGCAGATGAAGGCAGATGCAGAGACCCACAGGCAAATATCAGTTGGACCCTGGGGAGACCTGGGGAAAAGTGGGGGACGGAAGTGAGCAAGTCAGAAGGGTCAAGGACACCACAAGAAGGCCCACAGAGTCAACTAACCTGGGATCATGGGTGTTGATCCAGCCTGGGCCACCAATCAGGTAGCATGAAGAATCTAGTCCTATACCCCCTACACATCTGTAGCAAATGTGCAGGTTTGTGTTCATGTGGTTCCCCTGAAAAAGAGGAATGGGGCTGTCTAGGTCTCTGTTTCCTGCCATTGGATCTCCTTCCCCTCCCCCTACTTGGACTGTTTGGATGAACCTCAGGGGAAGAAAATGTGCCTAGACCTAATGGGACTAGATGTCCCAGGATGGGGTGGTACTCAAGGAAGGCTCTGCATCTCTGAGGAGGAGGGGTGGGAGCAATGGAGGGTGGGATTTGTAAGGGTGGGACTGGGAAGAAAGGAGGGAGGGGGCTGTGATTGGGATGTGAAATAATTAAAAATAAAAATAAAAAAATAGAGCAAACTCTTACAATTATACATGGTAGCAAGACAGTAATGGAGACTAATGAGAAAAATTGAAAATACCATCAAGGAAGCATATATACTCTTTGTTAATTTAAATATTTTCTGAGGTTAAGAGACAGGCGGAAAATAATTATTTTTTATATTTTAAATATAGAGAATAGTATACACCTGATTTTAAACAATTCCTCAGTATGTCAGTCAGTACCTATTCTACTTTTATTTCTGGTAGTATAATAAAATACCTAATGAAAAGCAATCTAGGAGAGAAAAGTGTTTATGTGAAAGTACAACTGACGATTATAGTCTATCCTCATAAGGAACTCAAGGTAGAATCTTCAGTCATATCACGCCTATAATCAAAAGAAAAAAAGAAATCAATGCATATACTCCCACTTTTCTAAGCTTAGTTTGATTTCTGCTCCTATATGGTTCAGGACCCCTTGTCTAGGGAATGTTAACACCCACAATTTTCTGGGTCTTCTAACATTAAAAAACCTAATTAAGACAGTCCTCCACAGATAATGTCGTAAGTCAATACAATGTAGACAATCTCTCATTGATGCTGTCTTTCCAGATGATTCTAAGGTGTGTCAGTTGATAATTAAAGTTAACTATCATGGTGCCCAACCAAAAAGTCAAAATCTATAGGCAATCATAGCCAGAAACTATGTTCTTGAACATATATAGTCTGCAGGTATTAGGGTTCCTGTGCTGCAAACACAGGGTTCCTATATTACAGAGCAAGTTAGAGTAGTACCTTGTACCTCAAGTTACCAAGACATTTGCATTATGAGGGACATGTGAAGTGCCTAAAACTGCTTGGCCTAAAGTATCTTTAATCCCAAAGACTCAATAAATTTATGGTTATTTTTTTTTCAAAAAGTTACCCACATTTACATAGAACTAAATAGCATTTGTATATTAATAGACCTTTGTTTATAAAACACAAATCGCTGTATTTCCATATGGGGTAAATCTTTAATATTTCCCTTGAAAAGAGTAAAATTATTTCTTTCTAAATGGTCATCTTATACTTTCTATTCCCAGTCGAGACTAGTGTCTCATTTTGCCTCAAAAGTTATAGTCATACCTGAATAGGTTATTTGATACATTCCTATAAGTTAATTTCTCTTAGGACATAAGTTGATGATCCCCAATAGTCCAGATGTAAAGGCGTTAATGAGTTCTTCTAGTGAATACTAAAAAGGGGCTTTGTAAAGAAAGAAAGTCCCTCAACCAAAGGCTAACTAAAGATAAATGTCCCCACTGTCAAACACCAGCTGGGCCCAAAGCCTTCTGTTTATGTTAGAGAGACTTCTGTCTTATAAATGTGTCCTTCACACTCATACACCAAGCATGAATATTTCAGCAAAGAAATTTTAGAAAGCCTTTGCTAGCCCTGTTAGAAAATAAAATGCAAAGCTAGAGACAGAGGGAATATTTAAGTTTCATTCCTTATTTGTAATCTGAAATGTTGATCATGAGTGAGAATTTGTGTTTCAATCATCTGTGCTTCCACTTAGGAAGGTTAGCCCTCAGGGTCTCAGAAATTGTGAGCCTTTGAGCTGACACTGACATTTAAGTTCAACATGGGGAATGGTGATTGCAGAAATGGCTTGTGAGAGCAATGTGATTTGCAGCACCAGAGAACCTGTTAGAAATATAGTTTCTTCTTTCTGCAGGGTCCCCAGTCTCCTGTCTCCCCAGCTGCAGATTGGATTCCCACAGGTAGCAAAGTTGGTTTGGAAAACAAGTGATTGAAGCTACCCCTTTTTCTCAAAAACTCAAGATGTTTTCTAGATAATAATGTTAATAATTTCAATGAAAGTGGAAGGAATTGTTCTTAAGGGTTTGGTTTTATAAAAATAACGAAAAGGAGGCCTTGCAAAACACAAGCATTGAATTAGAAAATCAGAGATATTAATCTCTACTTTAAGTCAACAACTAGCTGAATAATGTGGGCCAGTCACATCATTTGGCTTCATTTAAGTTTTTAATCTATCCATAAATGATGCTATTAGACAATGGTTTCTGAAGTTTCTAGTAATGTTAAGATCTAAGCTTTGTTTCATGTTCCTAATAAGTGGAAAGTCACCCTGAAGGCAAAATGGGAGTAAGTCAGTGTAAGGGGTGAAAGAGCACTTCCTACTCACTTTGAGCTAGAATAAATGATGATCTTTCTATAAACAAAAGGCTTAAATCAGCACACTATATATACAATGTCAGTAATGACATGCAAAGATTAGTCTTTGGAGTTATCTGAAAGTTGACCCAAGTATATATAGTGAATATCTACATGAAATTTCCAACTCCCAGCCATGTAGCCATGCAGATTTGTTTTCATGAAAATGATAAAAGAAAAATATGAAGTAAACTAAAGTGGCGTGAACCTAAATATTGTGACTACTTAATGTTCTGCCATGTCAGGACCTTGTCAATACTGGATGCAAAGATGCAACTGATCTTCTCCAAGGCAGAAAAGTTTCCAAAACTACTATCAGTTGAGGTGTTCCAGTTACTGCTACAAAAATTCTTTGTTGAAATTGAGCTGACTTTCCAATATATTACTTAGATGGACCAGTTTGAGATCCTTGCTCTGGAATCTCCTCCATTTCTCCTAATCTCTCTCCAATCCCAACCTCCTCATTGTCTAGACCAGGAAGAGTAAAGATATTCTTGTTCTTATCAGGCACTCAAATGAGTTAGCAAAGAAAGCTTAGTAATAACATGTAAAGATATTAAAAAGTATGTTTCTGCTCAAAATGTAAGCTCTGAAATAAAACAAATACAGTTTCTAAAAGTGTCGGAAAATCATTTAATCCCCTATGCTTCAGAGTTCTCACACTGTTACATTAGGCTATACCATGGAAGCAACATAAGGAATGCCAGGAACAGTAGCCAGGTTCAGTATGATTCCCTCTGATCCTCCCTTTCTAATCCACCCACTTTGAACAAAAACTTACTTGTTCTAGACTTCAGTGGTCTTTTGTTTTGATCTCATCTAGATAACTGAACAGTGATTATAACAGAAACCAGAATACAATGGGTTTGTGTCAAAGTTGCCATAAGAATCTATTAATCAAACTTACATGGTTCTACTCCATGATTCTGCTGCCTTCTGATGTCTTCAAAGATGCAGAATAAGTGGTGATTGCATGTTTCCTAATTTGTAAAACATTTTTCCAGAGAAACTTTGCATAGCTAATAAAAATTCAAAGACGAGTAATGGTGAAAGACAGCAAAGGAAAGGTGCTGATCTTAGAGTGAGTCCATTCATGGACAAATTCATTTATGTGTTAGTGTTGAAAAGATATCTAGAGTCTCTTCACAACAGAACAATAGCGCAGCTCTCTGAAATTCTTTTCCCAGATTTTACACAGGAGTCTTCACCCTATCTGAATAGTTACTATAGATTTTTGCAAACAATCAATCCTGATTTTCTGTTTTTCTATTATTTCATTTACTTAAAATATAATCACATTATTCCCTCCTACTCTTTTCATCTTCTTGCCTTCATTTCCTTTCAAATTCAAAGCCTCCTCTTCTTTAATCATTTTTATACATACATATAAATGGATAAGTATATAAATATAAATACAACATGTAGAGTCCATTTAGTATAACCTTAATATACTCATTTCTACAGCTAACCACTTCATATGGGATAATCAGGGCTTATCCCTGGGGAAGAAAATTTTCCTCTCAGCAGCCATTAATTGCCTTATTTAGTGCAGCGCTTCATACATGTATGAAGTCTTGTGAAATTTTACCCATTGTTTTGGCATGCCAACTGGTGGTAACATTGTTTAAGTCTTGTTTAAGTTGCCATAGTGTTAAGATTTCATAGCCATAGCTTCCCTGTCATACATAGAACTCCCAATCATGCAGCAGACTTTGTGGTCCTCTGGCTCTTACAATCTTTCTACCCCCTCTTCCTGGATACTCCCTACTATAAATGTTTCTGAACACTAGTACTTCTAATGGAAAAGAAACAGAGAGGACCACATACTAACTTAGAAATATCTTTGTTTGTCAAGTTGCTATTGGAAAGCTAGTTGATTTCATTAACATACCAGGAGCTAATAGTTTGACAAAAGTTGAGTAACTAGCTTTGGTCATCATTTTTATTCCTCTAAACAGTGACAGACTCACTTTCAACATGCCCTCAGAGTACTACAAAAGGGCTATTCCAGCGAGCAGTGTGGAAGAAATAGACACAATTATTTCTACTCCATATTAAGAACACATAACAAGATCATCTCAGGTCACAATGTTAACTTATTAGTCTTAAAGCTGTGTAGATAAATATGGTGCCTTGATATAATTCATGTGACAATGACTTCAAGCTTTTTCTAAATGGCACACCAATAAAGACAAAGAAGGTACCAAGAGAAAGTCCATTGGCAGCTGTTTTGAAAATAAAAAATAATAAAATATGAGACTGACCTGATACTTTTTAAAATCTGAATAATACAGAAGGGACTACCATTAAGCAGTAAAAATCTAAATTTTATATTTATACATCCACATGTATTTAAGACATTAAAACATATATACAATAACTTGGGAAAGTATAAGTACATAAGCTATGGGTCCTTCTAAGTATTCTTTAATGCATAAATAGATATTTTACATAAATGTAAATGTCACTTTATTTCTTCAGATGAAATGTTGATATGAGAACTGTACCTAAGCTGTAGGAATACCTGGATTGGGCTAAGTCCAAAGCATTTCTTTCTCTGTTTTCTGTATCCCTAGGCACAGGCCTTGAAGCTTCTAGCCTCTGTATAATCTAATTCTCTGCAAACCTGATTCTTGAATGCTTCTGTTTCAGTCTCCAAGAATTACTGCTGAATTAACTCAACCCTTTCTGTATCTTTCTGAATTTTTCATTGGCTGGTTCAATGCAGCTTTTCTGACCCAAACTCCTCTCCAAGCTGATTAATTCAAACTGTCTTCTCTCAGCTACTAACTGAATTTCTCTGCTTTGTCTCATACTTACTTTAGCAATATGCTCTAATCTTCTGTCTACTTCTCATTCTCTGGCTCGTTCTTTCTTCACCTGTGTGTAGCTTAATTTTTCTGAAACCTGTCTCTGTAAAACAGTCCTGGTAAAACTGCCACACCATATGTACTCTACCTGTTCTCTCTGTGCTGTTCATAAGTAGCCTCTCCTGTGCTGTTCTCATGAGAGCTGGGCATATCCTATCTCTGACTAATTCTGTCAAATCTTTCTGTGAGTCATCACTTTGTCTGCTCCTCTATTAAACCTCATTTTCAAATATGGCTGCTTCCTTCTACAAATTACCCTCATCTTCATTATTATGGATTAAAGGTGTATACTAAGGGTATATCAGAGTTTCAGTCTGATCATACAGACCTAGAAGGTCTTTGGGTGTGATTCCTTGCCAAAGCAACCATGTTACTGGATTAAAATCCCTCTATAATTTTAGAGCTGGCAGTATAGGCTAAGCAGGAAGACCTGCTTTCAGCTTCCAGAAATTACATTACCAACAATGAGAAAAGGACAATATGTGCTTATAATCCCAGCACTAAGGATACAGAGAAAGGGAGACCCCTCACATTTGCTAGCCAACTAGTCTAGCCCACTTAGCAAATTCTAAACCAGAGAAAGTTTTTGTCTCAAGTACAGAGGAATCACACCTACACCTGAGTTGTCCTCTAGCCTACACACATATGCACACACACACACACACACACACACACACGAACAGGCACAAAATGAACATATATATGCCAATAAATAAATATTCATTTTAACTTTACTGCTAAGTGCAAGACAGTAAAGCAAGTACTATAGATATTTCCTAACTAAGCATCAGTCTGTCAAAGCCAGCTTTATGGGAATAGTAGTATTTTTGCTAAAATGGAAGGACAGGGTTTAGAAATGTAAAGGAGTAATTATTTTTTTTTAACTTTTTACTCTGGCCATTTAAATTCATGGGATAATGATACATGTTACTTGACAAACAAGAGAGTTAGTCTCCTATTGTAAAAGTATTTATTGAAAGAAGCAAGAAGTATAAGAATTAGTACTATCACCTCCACACCCTAAATTGCTTTAAGATGTTTTAGATGTCCTGAAATTTTTTAATGTGCACAGCTTAATAACTGACTAGTAACTAAACAATTCAACAAGCAACCAAACAAGTAGAGACACCTGTTACTTTGAATTTTACTATTTCCCATCATGAAATGTTTCCACCTTATTTTTTCTACCTGCATTTTTGTATGTTGTTACTCTCCTAAAAATGACTTGAAAATTTCTGCCTCGAAAATATCTCTACCCCGTGCCCTCTGCTTAGTTTTAACTTCTTTTTTAACTGTTTGTTTGCCTCTAGGCTTTTCTTAGTTAGGGTTATTATTGCTGTGATCAAACGACATGACCAACAGCAAGCTGGGAGTTTATTTTTTGTATGATTCTAAATCACTTTTCATCATCAAAGGAAGTCATGACAGGAACTGAATAAGGTAGTAACATGGAGGCAGAAGCTGATGCAAAGGCTACTTACTGAGGGGCACTTATTACTGGCTTGTTCGTCAAGGCTTACTCAGCCTGATTTCTGATAGAACCCAGTACCCATAAAACCAAGCCTGGCATCACCCACAATGGGACAGGTCCTTTCATATCAATTACTAATTAAGAAAATGACCAACTTGCTTGCCTACACCAAGATTTGGGGGGGGGAGGGAGTTTGAGACAGACAGGGTTTCTCTGTGTAGCCCTGGCTGTCCTGGAACTCACTCTATAGACCAGACTGACCTCAAAATCAGAAATCCACCTGCCTCTGCCTCCCAAGTGCTGGGATTAAAGGCTTGTGCCACCATTGCCCAGCTTCTACACCAAGATCTTATGGAAGTATTTTCTCATCTGAGTCTCCCTCCTCTCTGATTCTAGCTTGTGTCAATTTAACATAAAAACCATCCAGCACAAGGTTGTCTACTCTACAAGCTACTGACACTTCAGTGTGTTTCCATGCGTTTACCATGACACACAGAATCTAATGGGATGGTCTGTCACATTCAGTTTAGAATATCTCTTTTAGGAAAGCTCTTAGAGTGCCATAAATCACTGACTTGCCTTCATGTTTGCATGACTGGTTAAACTCAACCAACTATGATTATGTTTGAAATGGTAGGGCCATTTGGAACAAACGATATTTCTCTGAAGGCCAATCCTTCTCAGCAGATGATAGCTGCTTTTGTGTCTTTTCCAATTAAGCTGAAGGCAAATTTTGTGCAAAGTTAAAAATTAGACAGGATTCTACAAAAGAAAGGAATATATAATATATAATATATAATATATAATATATAATATATAATATATAATATATAATATATAATATATATAATATTATATATTATATATTATATATTATTTATTATATATTATACATATTATATATTATATATTATATATTATATATTATATATTATATATTATATATTATATATTATATATTATATATTATATATTATATATTATATATTATATATTATATATTATATATTATATATAATATATTATATATTATATATTATATATTATATATTATATATTATATATTATATATTATATATTATATATTATATATTATATATTATATATTATATATTATATATTATATATTATATATTATATATTATATATTATATATAATAATACATATAATATATATTATATAATATATACTATACATATATTATTAGGGAAATCACTATACACAATTATGGTGTTTAAGGAGTCCTATGAGTGTGGGGCCACCTACTGTAATACAGTAATGTAGACAACCTAATAATGACCAGCATCCATCCCACAAAAAAAAAATTTGATTCCTCCCTCCCCAGCAACTATCAACTACCAATAGTTCTCAAGTTGCAAGTGGGTCCTCATAAATTCTTTCTCCCATCTAGGCTGTAATTTTGCTTGCTCTTGTCAGGGTGTTGTGCAATAATCATAGTTCCTGTGAATTGATAAAATGCAATGGTTATTCACATCTAAAGGAGATCATTTCACAGTAAGTCTCCCAGCCTCCACTTCTTACACTCTTTCTGCCTTCTCTTTTATGAATGTATGTAATTCTCAAACAATAAAAAATAAATAAAATAGAAGCGATTTTTCATTATTTTATTTACTTATTCACTTTACATGCTGATACCTGCCCCCCTTTGAGCCTCCCTAACAGAGTCTCTCTCTGCATCGCCTCCTCTTCTTCTCCTCTAAGAGGGTAGAGGGTTCCCTTGATATTCCCCCACTCTGAAACATCAAATCTCTGAAGGATTAGGTACATTCTTTCCCACTGGGGCCAGAAAAAGTAGCCATGAAGACTGAGATGCATGTCTGCTACATGTGTGCCTGAGGCCCATGTATTCTCTTTGGTTGGTGGTTCAATCTCTGAGAGCCCCTAGGGGTCCAGGTGAGTTGACTATGCTGGTCTTCCTATGGAGTTCCTATCACCTCCAGGGTCTTCAATCCATCCCCCAACTCTTCCATAAGCAACCTCCACATCTGTCCAATGTTTGGCTGTGGGTATCTTCATCTGTTTTAGTCAGCTACTATAGAGCCCCTCAGAAGACAGTTATGTTAGGCTCTTGTCTGTAAACATACCAGAGTATCATTAATAGTGTCAGGGACTGGTGCTTGCCCATGGGATGGGTTCACGTTGGGCCAGTTATTGTTGGCCATTAGTTCAGTCTCTTCCCCACATTTGTCCCTGCATTTCTTTTAGACAGGAAAATTTCTAGTCAAAAGTTTTATGGTTTATGGTTGGTGTCTTTATTTCTTCAGTAGCACTCTTGCCTGGCTACAGGAGGTTGTCTCTTCAGGTTCTATATCCCCACTGCTATGAGACTCATCCATAGATTCCTGGGAGCCTTCCCCATCCCAGGTCTCTGGCACATCCTAGATATGTCCCCACTCACCCACCCCCAGCAGCTGCAAATCTCCATTCATTCTTCTGGCTCTCTGGCCCTCATTCCTGTCTCTCCCCACACCTGATCCCGAACACCCTAATTCCCCTCCTTATCCCATCTCTCACCCAGTTCCCTCCCTTCATCTGCCTTGTGTGCCTATTTTATTCCCCCTTCTAAGTGAGATTCAAGCATCCTTGCTTGGGCCTTCTTCTTAGCTTCTTTAGGTCTGTGTAGTATAACATGGTTATCCTGTGTTTATGAATAATATCCATTTATAAGTGAATATGGACCATGCATGTCCTTTTGGGTCTGAGATACCTCAGTCAAGACAATATTTTCTAGTTCCAACCATTTGCCTGCAAAATTCATGTTGTCTTTATTTATAATAGCTGAATAGTATTCCATTGTGTAAATGAACCACATTTTATATATCCATTCTTCTGCTGAGGGGCCTCTGGGTTTTCAGTTCCTGCTTATTAAATAAATAAAGCTGCTATAAACATAGTAGAGCATATATCCTTGTGGTGTTGTGGAACATCATATGCCCAGGAGACATACAGGTAGATCTTCAATTAGAACTATTTCCATTTTTCTGAAAAACTACTAGATTGATTTCCAGAGTGATTGTGCAAGTTTGTAATCAAACTAACAATGGAGGAGTGTTCTCCTTGTTCCACATCCTTGTCAGCATGTGCTGTCACTTAAGATTTTGATCTTAGCCATTCTGATGGATATAAAATGGAATCCTTGATGGTCATTTTAATTTGTATTTTCCTGGAGACTAAGTACACTGAACATTTCCCGAAATGCTTCTTGGTTACTTGAGATTCTTATCTTGAGAATTCTCTGTTTATATCTGCACCCCATTTTTTATTTTTATTTTATTGGATATTTTATTTATTTACATTTCAAATGTTATCCCCTTTCCCGGTTTCCCATCCAGAAAACCCCTCTCCCACTCTCCCTCCCTCCACTTCTATGAGGGTGCTTACCCATCCATTCCCACCTCCCCGCCCTGGCATCCTCTACACTGGGGCATCAAGCCGTCACAGGACCAAGGGCCTCTCCTCCAACTGATGTCCAACAAGGCCATCCTCTGCTACATATGCAGCTGGAGCCATGGGTCCCTCCATGTGTACTCTTTGGTTGGTGGTTTAGTTCCTGGGAGCTCTGGGGGGGGGAGGTCTGGTTGGTTGATATTGTTGTTCTTCCTATGAGGTTCTAAACCCTTTCAGGTCCTTCAGGCCTTTCTATAATTCCTCCATTGGGGACCCTGTGCTCAGTTTTCTGTGAACATTCACCTCTGTATTTGTCAGGCTCTGGGAGAGCCTCTTAGGAGACACCTCATATACAGGTGACACCAAAGCCAGACACTGCTGTGGATATCAAGAAGTACTTGCTGACAGGAACCTGATATAACTGTACCTTATTTTTAATTGGGTTATTTAGTTTGTTGGAATCTAACTTCTTGAGTTCTTTATATATTTTGGATGTTAGCTGTCTGTCAGATATAATGTTATTGAAGATATTTTCCTAAATCTATAGGTTGCTGCTTTGTGTTATTAACAGTCTCCTCTGCCTTACAGAAAGTTTTCAGTTTCATGAGGTCCCATTTATCAATTTTTGATCTTAGAGCCTGAGCCACTGGTGTTCTGTTCAGGAAATTGTTTCCTGTACCAACACATTCAAGGGTATGTCCAACTTTTTCTTGTATTAGATTTGGTGTATCTGGTTTTATATTGAGGCTTTTGTTACACTCAGACTTAACTTTTGTGCAAGCTGAAAAATGTGGATCTGTTTGCATTCTTCTACATGCAGACATCCAGTTAGAACAGCACCATTTGTTAAAAATGTTTTCTTTTTTCCATTGTATGGTTTTGTCTTCATTGTCAAAAATCAAACATCCTTAGGTGTGTGGATTTATTGGATTCAATTCCATTGATCAGCCTGTGTGGAAAAACTCTACTAAAGAACTCCTACAGTTGATAAACATCTTCACCAAAGTGCCTAGACACAAAATTAACTTTAAAAAATCTAGTAGTCCTCCTTTATACAAATGATAAATGGTCTGAGAAAGAAATTAAGGAAAAAACAGCCTGTACAATAGTCACAAATAATATAAAATACCTTGGTGTAATACTAGCAAAAGAAGTGAAACAACTTCAAATCTAAGATCTCCCATGCTCATGGATCTGCATGAATTACATAGTGAAAATAGCCATTTTACCAAAAACAGTCTACACATTCAATGCAATCCCTATCAAGATTCCAACACATTTTTACAGACCTTTGAGACCTTGAAAGATGAATTCTCAATTTCACATGGGAAAATAAAAAACCCAGGATAGCTAAAACAATAATGAGTAACAAAAGAACTTCTGGAAGTATCACCATCCATGATCTCAAGCTGTACTTCAGAGCAACAGTAATAAAATCCTGCATGGTATTGGTGTAGATACAGACAAACTGATCAATAGAATCAAATCAAAGACCCAGAAATCAACCCACACACCTTTGATTTTTGACAAAGAAAACAAAACCATACAATGGAAAAGAGAAGGCATCTTCAACAAATGGTGCTGGTCTAACTGGATGTCAGCATCTAAAAGAATAGAAGTTATATTAAAGCCAATAATGACAAGGTTTGATGGGCTATCTTAGTCAAAGTGTGAAATCCTGAGGCCCAGAGCCTCAGGAACTCACAGAGCCCCCAAAGCCAAAAGTATAATTTTCAGCAAAATAGAAACATCCATGAGGAACAGCTGGTACAAGACTCAGAGTCTAAAAGATGAAACTTGGAGTTGTGAGGTCCATGGATAGGAAAAGAGTAACTCAACTCCACAAGCCAAAGATAGTAAATTTGCCTTTTGTCTACTTGTTTGTTCTTGTTGAATGATGCAAACTCATTGAAATATCTTTTCCTCTCCTTCCACCAACTCACATGTCATCTGCTCTGGGAACCCTCTTAATAAAACACATCTAAAATGATTGCATAATTATCTGGGCATTCCTTTATCCAACCAAGTTGACATCTGAAATGATATAAAATGAATTAGTTGATTTGCTAAGAGTGCCATTATAATAAAATACCTCAGCAAGGGAGGCTAAGGCATTAAATATTTTTCTCATGTTGTGGAGGAGTTACTTTTCTTGTTCTTGTGACAAAATACTTGGGTTTGCTTTGGGTGCACAATTTGAGAAGTTATACAGTTCATCATGGTGAGAAAGCAGGGCCATGTGAACATAAAGCAGCTTGTCACATTGTATCCATAGTCAGGAAGCAGAGAAAAATGAACACTTGTATTTTCAATTATATTCAGAGCAAGACTGTGGGATGGAACAAACACAATTCCTCACTTAAACTGCTGTAGAAATGCCCTCACTAATGCACCCAGAAATGTGTCTCCTAGATGATTCTAAATGCAATGACCTTGGCAATGATTATGAACTATCTCAGAATCTTAGAAACCACATGTCCAAGATCAATGTTTCATTCTCCTAAAATCTCTCTCCTTATTTCAGATGGCCACCTTTCCCATGTCTTTTGTATAAATAAATACCTGGAGTCTCTCCGTATATTCAGATGTCCTTTTTAAAGTTTTTATTATTTATTTGATAAGGCATGGTCTTCTCTCATGTTCTATTAGCCATGAACTCTCTATATACTAAAAATAACTTTGAGCTTCTGTTCCTAGTGCTTCTACCTCCTGAGTACACACTCTATTGATGCAGTGCTGGAGATAACATGAAAGACTTTAAATGTTAGGCAATCAAACAACCAAAAGAGCTGCATCCAGCTCCACATTTCTTTTTCTTTCTTTCTTTCTTTTTTTTTTTTTTTTTTGAAATTCTATTATATTGAGTCAGAACCTTCTCTACTCTAACAATCATAATTGAGCCTAATTGCCTATTTAACATCACATTATCAGTTATTGAGGCTTATGACGTCAACATACAGACTGGTGATTTAAGATATTTCATCCCATAACAATGTTTTCTGTGATTGAAGAGGAGCTAAAGAATGCTGGAAGGAAGTACTGATTGTTAAACTCCTGTCATCAGAGGCATCTATAAATATTTTTTAATTATCAACTATTTTCCAAGAGAAAGCCACTCATGCCTAAGTTTACAAAATAAGAAACTGAGAACCAAACAGCTGAATATGATAAAAGTAACTGAGCATTCAATTCCAAGTATAAATTATTTTCCAATTTTATATTCTTGAAAGTATACATTTCTACTACCCAGGACAACCTTGAGAGACAATTATAGAAATTGGGAAGCAGACTACCTCCTGCTGAAGGATCAAAGAATCTGGTCAAGAAATTAGGCAGAAAATCACTGAAATGTTTGATTCAGGCAAAGAGAATACTGTTATGGAAAATGATCATTTAAGAAAATTATAGAGACTAATTTTTATAAAGAGCTTATATGTCAGCCATTTCTTCATCACAACAAATTTGTAAGATATGTATTATGACCTTCAAGAAATAAGATACAGAACATTTACATAATTTGCACAAGGGAAAGAGTTTGTCAATAGCAGACATAGTATTTGAACAAAATCAATCTGACACAGAAAAAACAATAAAGCATGATTTTTTAAAATATCCTGTGTACTGGGAGGCCAAATTAGAGGTAATTATAACAGCTATCATCCAAGAAAATGAGGGCTGGATCAAGGCAATTAAGATAGAAAAGAAAGTAAGGAATCTATTTATGAGATGATGGTGAATAAAACAAAATATAACGTGGATGCCAATTGCTTCTAAAAGCCACTAGGTTCCTGACTATTCATTCATGGCTAAGACAAAGGAAATAATATGAGTCCTGCAGGTTTGTTTTTCTAAAGCAGTACCATAAACCCACATGACTTGTTTTTTTCCAGTCTTAAGGTAATAATATTCTGATCTCAAAGGAGAGAGGCACTTCCCCCTACCAAACAATAATATAACTACCATTTATTGTATTTATTGGTGATCTACACAGAACAGTTTCCTTAGCAACAAAAAACTAAAAAGTTAGTTCTTTAATTTCAGAAACTGTATTCTAAAACTATACAATATCTTGTGACAAATCATATATTTCACTTACTGTTAAAGAAAAAAATACAATGTACTTGAAAGTAGATATTCAAGTGGATTTCTATAAATAGTGACAATATTAGCTAAACCCTAGAGCACATAGTTCATAAAATTATGGAAATTATTTAACTGATGAAACTTTGGAAATTACATTAACTGCTGAGTTTTGATATACTTTTGGCTCAAAAATGTATTCTTATTTTTCCATATCATATTCATTCATTGAGAAATATAATTGAAATGTGAGGAAAACAAATGTTTGCAAAGTAGATGACTTTCATGCCACAATACAACCTAATCATTTCCCCTATATACCAGGCATCATGGCTTCTTACTAATACAATTTTCTATAGTGAGAAAAACTGGGATCAAGTGTAGCCAGTTTATTGTGTGACCATGTATTAATTGGCATTTAGTGATAGACACACATCAAGAAGCAGTTAGCCCGGCTGAAGCTACACGAATTCATTGGCCAAAGTAGTCTGTTCTATTGGCCAAAGTTGTGTTAACTTCTACCACAGGCTACAAGGATATAAGAGCAGCAGCAGCATTGAATCTCCAAATGCTTACTGCTACATAATGATGACAGGACAGCCAAAAGCCTTTTGTTTCTTATGAGTTCCTGAGAATCTAGAAATAGTTTCTAAACATTTTTTTAAGTAAATGTTCTCTGTAATTTGTACAGTGTGTGCCCTTTGAGTAGATTAGGAAGTTATTTCAAAGGAGAATCTTCTTTCCCTGAAAATAGTTCATCATTTACATTAGTAATCATATCAAAAAAACATATTCATGATATACCAATTCTTCATTGCACAGGATCAATATTTACAAGGGTATCAGAAGAGGCCTGTAAACAAATTGTGTTTTCTCTGGTTGTATATCTTCTTTAGTTTCTTTACAAGAAAGCTATTGTCAGGAAAATTCATTGAAAAGCACTATTACTTTAAGAAGAAAAACTTGGCTTCTCCTTCCCCGGGCCAAATTCAGCAAGAATCATTGACATCATCTTTATTCTCTGTGAATCCCCTGGAGCAAGAACATCTATCCAAGAGCAGCAAAGTGGCCCCTGTTAACTCTTCTCTGCCCAGGGCCCCATTCTCACATAACATTGTAACCAGTTCTGTAGCAGTTACTTACACTCTCCCAGTCCTTCTCAATATTTGCTTCTTTCTTGCAAGTAAAATAATTGCTAGCAATAATTTTTTAAATGCTACCATCTATTTAAGAAGCAATGCTTTGCCAAAATGAAATCAACTTCTTTGTTATCAGACTGTTCTGGATTTTAGCCATTTTATTCATTGCAGAAATTTAGGTAACTTAATCTCTCTTAGTTTTTTCAACTGTAAAATTGAGGAAAATAATATATTATCTCATATGTTGTTATGGGGATTACGTGAAACAATGCATATAAAGAGTTTGGCACAGTGATGATTAAATATTCAATCTAAGCTAGCTATTAAAATATTAATAGTGGGAAATTGAGCCAATGGAAAACTTTTATCTTTTTCTTTCTATTTTCTCTTCCATCATGCAAAGCTAAAGAAACAATAAGAAAGATGTAAGATATCTACATTTTCTAATGCTGTACACGCTCATTACAAGATAACCACATTTCTTCCCATTAGGAAGATACTCAGAAGAAAGTAGGGGAAAAGATAGTCTTTGGTGTCTCATTTCATCCCATAAAGAAAATTTTAGCCTGTTACATGTGGATGAGTTCACAATTACTTTCAGTCAATATTGAATCTTCCATCATAATCAAGATTTTTTCATTTTTTCACTCCTTCCTTCCACAGGATCAAAGGCCACCAACAGGTATATTTGGAAGAGCCTAAGGAGACCATGAAAGAGAATAGCAGTGTTGAATTTGCCTACTTACTGCTCCGCACATAAGCCATTCCATTGGATCCTCAGCATACATACTGGAAATTCCTCTCCTGAATAGTGCGTCAGTTAATGTTTGCTGTTCAACAAACCACATAAAATATGGTGACTTTGTATAACAATTATTTAGCTCCCAACTCTATGAGTCTGCAATTTGGGTTGAAATCAGCTGGACTCAGTTATGAACTGGTCTCCAGTCACTTGGCAGTCAAGGACATCACTTAACATGTCTGGAAATTGGCTGGCTGTCAGCTGGGATGAAAGTGTAACTGGACCACATGTTTTTTCATAATCCAACAAGCTTACTGCTGTGTAATCAAGAATCCAGCAGAATCCAGGGAAGGAAAACCCCAATGAGTAAGACTTCCAAGTTTCTACTTGCCAATATATTTTGTATTGCCTCATTGAATACATTTTGCTACATAGCCAAGGCTAGAATCCAAGTAAAGCTGCTACCAGAGTAGAGATACAGGGAGACAGCAATAAATTAAAAGACATTGCAAAATGAACCCAAAACAAATGGAAATTGCTTGTTTTATGGATATTCAGTGGCAGCTTGGCCATAAACTGGTGAGCCAGTAAGAAAAATTACATATACTAAACCCTAATAGTCCACACCATATGTAGAATCATTGTTGGTGGGCTAAAGGCATCTCACAGACACTGTGGCTTGCCTTCTCTTTCTCTCTGGTGACTTTTACACCCAATTCAGACAACCAAAGAACATTTCCATATATCACTTGAAGGTTCATAAAAGTTGGGTCTAAGATTTGGCAGGAGATAGAAATAGTTAATATTTATCTCTCTTCTTTATCTAGGCCTGCCATACAGTATAGCCTTACTATAAGGATATTGAGAGACAGTGCATTGCTCATCCAAGATTACAATTTCATTGTTATCCACCTCCATGTTTAGACTTAATTCATTTCTCTCAGTCTTTGAATTGACACTAGCACCATGTTAAGCATGAGTTTTGGTTCAATGAGACAGTGAGCCAGAATACAAGGACCTACAGATGAGTCTATGTTTGAAGTATATGTGTGTGGATGTGTGTGTAGATATGTGTATGTGTGTTGTACATGTGATGAAGCAGATATAGAATAAAAATGTAAAAATAAAACCTGTTTTTATGTTGGTTAGACTTCATGGGTACAGCTTTAGACATTACTAGGGAACACATTTCTCCAGCAAACTCTCTGATTCTCTAATACATTTAATCTTTCTATCTCCTCTTCATCAATATTCTATGAAATATATATATATATATATATATATATATATATATATATATCCAACCTGAGCTGAATTGAAACAATAGGCATCCAATGTGGATAAAGGAAAAACCAAGAGGCCTTAACCCTGCACTATGAACTACAGGCAACTAAAGAACACTTAGCAAAGGAGAAACAGTCTTCTGCAGGGATAGACACTCCGATTGGTTGTTCAATAACAAAGGAACTATACGTACAAGAAACATTAACAGACTAAGCAGGATACATTTAGGAATATATATGTATGTACAAGAATTAATGAATAAAGAGTCCATGACTTATAAGGAAGGCATGAAGTGGTTGGTTTGTGGGAGGGTTTGGATGGAAGAAAGGGAAGAGGGAAATGATATAATTATAATCTCAAAAATAAAAGAAATAATAAAAAAAGTCCATGCTAATTTTATGTTCATCCTAGCTTTCTCTTAGCTGCATTTAAACTAGAAGCTTTTTTCCAACCTCAATGACTAAACAATTCTCACCTTTATTCTTTCAGCTCAGTCTAATAACTAATCCTAAGAATTCTGAATATAGGAGTTATTATTTTAGACACACAGATTCTATGCAAATGTGAGTTCCTTCTGAATCATGACAAAACCAAAGGCAGAGAGACTCCACAAGCGTATGGGAACATTTCAAGGGCCTTGTGTAATTTCCAGAGGGTGCTATGGGGAGAAAAGCTACATTGAAGTATCCAAATGCAATGATTTACTAGGAAGAGAAATAGAGAGACATAATATCTTGGAGCATTAACAGATAGATTTTCATTCTCTTTTTACCCCTCATTACCCCCTCAGCATTTCCCATTAAAGTCAGACCTTGAGGCTGAGACTTATTATCTTGGACAAGAACCCAATGCATAAAACAAAGAATCATAGTCTTGGAGTTTACTTTGAAACTGTAACGTCCAAACCCCTTGCAGAGCCACTGTCTTGAGAGATAAGGCTTTGGAGTACAAAAAGCTATGATCTCTGAGAGATAAAAAAAAAGGTTCTGAGTTTCAAAAGTGTAAAAACTTATTGCAAAGCCAATAAGTTGCCCCATAAATAAGAGATGTAGGAAGAGTGTATAATGAAAGAGATGCCTGTGCTACAGATTCAAGATGAAATTAAGTTAGATTGGCTAATGGGAGAATCAAGTTGCAACTAATTCCTGACTTTTAAAAAAAGGATGGAGAAGCAATAAAATTCTTTGGTTAAAAAAAAGAGAGAACAGAGACCTGTGCTTCACTTCCATGATGAAGCTCAAGGATCAAACCTTGTAAATCTGAGCTAGAGAAGATTAGATAGAAAACTCCTAAAACCTTAATACATAAGACAATATACTCATCACAAAGTAGACTGTGACCCAAGAAGCCTCATCTATGCATAGACTGGTTCTTATGAGGGACTGTAAACAAAGCAAATGTCTAGGAGCATAGTCTTCTATACAAAACTTATCTTTAGTCATTAGGCACTGAAATAGTCCAGCAAGTTGTTCACAGTACTGACTAGTTGATCCTTGGTCTAAATCTCCCCAGATGACAACAACAAGTTAGGAAATGCTACCCTGATGATGTGAGTCAATAGATTAAATTCCTTGAGTATTGATATTTGTAGAGCTAAATGCAACGAATTATGCAGAACCTTGGATGATTAGGTAAGTAAAAGAGATAAATAGAAATAATGGCTTTTACACACATATGTCCTGGATTACATTCAAAATTGGCAAGTATTTCCAGCAAACTCCATGGGCTGCATGCCTCCTGTGCCTTCTTCCCTATGATTTATAGAAACAAAAGATACAGATGACTTGGATTAACTATTTTTTGGCAAGTTTGTTTTTTATGGCAGGAAGGTAAACATTTAATCTAAAAAAGCAAAGACCCAAAAATTTGCTGTAATACTTGGTCCCAAAACATGCAGTATGGAATTTTCAATTCATAAACTATTTCTATGGTTCAGTGGAGATTATAGTAGCTGGCACAAAGCTTGGAAACTGGGATTTCACTTGATTCCAATCACTGTCATTCAATTGCCAATGGCATGCAAAGGTTCAATAACTGCAAATAGAATACAACCATCTTAATATGTTCTTGATGTCAGAAGCTGTTAGGACATTAGAAACTAGATGGACAGTACCAGAAAGTATGGCAAAGTATTTGTCAAATTTCATATACATTTATGAACTATTTTGTTATCAAATGAAGTGCAAATTCTAGGTTTGTGCTGCAAGGACGGGCTCTAAAACATCTTCCTCAGAAAGTTCAATTTACAGGGTTTGGGGATATTCATAAATAGAAAGAAGACAGTTTATTGTGAGATAGACTCATGAAGAGGAGCTTACCACAGCTGTAATGAAATATAAGGATCTAGCTCTTGTATCTGATGATTCCTCAACTGCATGAGTTTGCTCATTCAAATTACAGTGTAAGTTAGTTTATAAGGAAGCTAATCCATTTACTGCTACTATTTGGAATTTCCATGTGGTTACTTCTTAATGTTATCAATTTCATAGATTTTTGTATCATTATATGCTTAGTTAAAGCAATGTCTCTTAAGAGAATCTAGATTAGATGATAAGGGGGTAAGCAAGTGATGCTCAGTATCTTTCAACTCTGCAATAAAAGACCAGTTATTTTGTTGTGTTATAGATATTCTTTGTGCTTGGGCACCTAGGAATTTTACATCTCCAGATAAAGTATGTTCCACTGACAAATTCTTCTACAGGAAATTGGGCCCTACACAGCACCCATAGTTGAGATGCATATAATTCTACTTTCCTAGCTATAGGTTCCAGACTGTAGATAGGTACTCAAAGGAGGATCAGAATCAACTCTAAAGCAAACAAACCAAGCCCATTCCACTTTTGTGTATTACAAACAAAAACGTTACATAGAGAAATGAACAGGCTGAGCTGAGAAATCATTACTAAGGTAGATCCATATTTTATACAACATGTTTATACCATTCAAGTACAGTGGAAAAACTTAAAAATAAACAAAAATTAAAAACTAATCATGAAATCTTAGAAGAGTATCCTGCAAATAAGGATCTGTTAAACTGAAGCTCATTAAGTAGGGACATGGTAGAACCCGCTCATATCTATTTATGAACTACTAATGTCAAATGATCAGACGTCCTGCAGGATTGATGACATTGTGGCAGTAGCTAGAAGCTATGCATGGTAGGAATATTGAAAACACAAAAATGAGAAGTTTTATGGATTAGGGTATTTTCTCTATCCATGTTAGTTACTAAACATTCATCAATACATATTTTCATTAGCTTTAAGATTTCCATGTGTGACCATTAGATTCGGTGGGTGAAGCACTCATTTGGAGCTATGTTTAAGGTCAGTAAACAGAAGATGGAGATAGGTGGAAATGTAGCAAAGCTACATGGCAAAAGAAAAGTGAAAATAGTCTACCTCTGAGGAAAAGCCCTCTATCCCACCTGTTAACATAGTTTAACAACTCTAATTGGGCCTGGCTCTACTTCAAATAAGATTCCATAGATTTAATCATGGGTCATAAAGAAACATGAATAAACAAAGTATACACATATAATGCCATAATAAAATCCATTTCTTAATCTAGATTTAAGACCCATGCAAGTGAGAACTGGGATTTTCCTCACTGTCTCATTACTCTCCTTTTATATGAATTAACCTGAACTGCCCTCCTACTTGTAATCAAGCAAAATCTGTAATCCACTTATTAATGAGACTGAGAAAAGTAAAGTATCATACAAAATCAGCTTTTTGCTTATAGACTACGATCCTTAGTTGCAAATGCCTATCACTAGATGGGAAAATACAAATGACTCATAGAAAAATACATCCTGTTTACAAAATGCTGCTTTGAACAGTGAGTGAAGTTCTTGATGCCTAGTGGATATTCAAGTGAACAACAAAAGTTATCATATACAAATACAGAACTTAAAGATGTCAGGGTTAGAGACACGAACCATCAGGGCCATTGACATGTAAGTCAGGGAGCAAGGCAAAATTAGTTTCATAAAGACAGTATAGATAGAGAGGCCATAACTGAGTCTTGGATATTTTCTACACTTAAAAACAGCACCAAAAAATGGAACAAGCAAAGAAGAGTAAATGGCCTCTAGTTATGAAGGAAGAAAAGAAGAAACAACAACAAAAAAAGCAATGTCCTGGAAAACAATGGAAAGTAATTTCTCATATAAAGCAATTGTCAGTACTGTCAGATATTTATGAAAAACTCACTCATATGAGAACTAAATGTTAGCCATGGGATTTCAAAATAAGATTCCTTAGATTTAATAATGGGTCATAAAGAAATATGAATAAACAAAGTATACATATATAATGCCATAATGAAACCTATTCTTTTATATGCTAACTTTGAATTTTAATTTTAAAAAATTAATAGGTGTGAAAATGACAACAGCAACAATAAACAAATCCTGTAAAGAAATTTTAATGGAGAACAGGAAAATGGTATAATATTTAAAGAGAAACATGCAATCAATGACAATATAGAAATGCATTCATATAGGTAGTAGACAAACAAGATTAAAAAGAAAATTGATGATGCAGAACAGTGAAGAAGTAATAGCAGGTAAAAAGTCCTTGAGAAGTCAAGAACAGAACAAATGAAAGGCCTAGCCTTGGGTGGAAGCAAAACAAACTCATTAAAGTAGTTAGGTAATATTTAATAGAAAAGCAAAGAAAACTCTTCTGGAGTATTTACATGTAGATAGATGTACATAGATAGATGTTTTGGTTTTACTTTTGATGAAATGGAAGCATTTAGAGCATTTGATAAAATGACAACTTCAGAGTAGAAAAGCTTAGAAAAGCAAATATGCAAAGGCAATATAATAGAATTTCTAGTCAGTTTTAAATTTGAAAATTGAAGACATTAATTTAAGATAAGAACTCTTAGTAGGTGCCCTCTTTATCTAAGAGTGCTGTAACAAATACAACTTACCTTAGAGCTCTGTGAATCAGAACCCGAACATGAGTGATACCCAGAAAAAAACACGACACCCATGAAGATGCCCTCCTTTCTTGGAGCTTTGGAAAATAATCCCTTTTCTTGACTTGAGTGCTTCTTGGTTCATGTCCTGCCTCTCTTATCTTCAATTTGAGCAATTATCTTCAATTTGAGCTGAGAGTTTCTCATATAAAACCTCTTTATCCCTTTCAATTGTTATATCCCACCAATCACAGCTGAGAAACATTCTCCACTTTAAGAGCTCATGGAATTAAATTCAGGAAATTCCGCCCATATCAAGCAAGGTCTATAATGTTAATCATATACATAAAATTCTTTTTGTCATAAAATTTATATAGTCACAGGTTCTTGATAGTGATTTATAGACATATTTTGGAGGCTTTTGTTTTTTTTAAACACAGCATAGGATCATGGTTTTCCCTATTTATGTGCAGGCTTGTAATAGACAGAGTACATGATAGTAACAGGGTTTAGTTTTATGAAGGAATATAAATGAAATAAAGATTGGCAAAAGAATAGGCTAAATTGTGAAACATCAAGATTATTAAAGGTGTTTGATTTGGTCATATTACTTAAACAATATGACCCTGGAGATGTGGATGTTAGGAAGATCAAAATAAAAAAAAAAATAAACAAACCTGGGGTGACATACTGTGGAGAGCCAACAGAAGGCTGCTATCATCCTTGCAGCCATCTTGAGCCATATACCCTGACTAGAGACGTGATTACAATAGCCTACAACAGCAGAGCACACTCTGATAACATCTTGTTTTAGATACCCAGGATCTTCCCTTGGGTGTGTGAGACTTAAAGGTGTGTGACTTAAGGGCGTGACTTAGAGATCAGATTTACAGACAAGGCCTAAGGGCATGATTTAAAGGCGAGACTTAAGGGCGTGGCTTATAAGTGAGACATATAAAAGGCAGAGGCAGACAGAAGAAATGATTATTAGGTATTAGGCACTTGGCACTTGGAGGAAGAACTTGGAGTTAGACATTAGGCACTTAGCACTTGGAAGAAGTAACTTGGAACTTGGAGGCACTAGGGACTAGGAACTAGGGACTAGGAACTCAAGACCTGGGACTTGGACTAGGAAGGGAGACTGAAGAATAAACAGGATTGAATCACACTCTGTCTGGTCTTCATTCCTCAAGTCCGTCCTCACTCTCTCTCTTGCTGAATCCCTGACCCGGACCAGAGCAGCCTGGGGCAGTACGAGCGGGAACAATTTAGCCCCCAAGGCTTTTGGAAGTGCAGGTTCCAACATTGATAGAGCAGTCCTTGACATCTTGGCCTCCAAACGTGGGGCAGAGTGGTTCTCAATATTTTTGGTGCCCAACGTGGAGCAGATCGGGCCGCAACAACATACAAAATGAGAAATATCAACAAAACCAGCAACAAATGCTAGAGAAGGTATGGGAAAAGAGAAACCCTCAATCACTATCAAACCTATTGCAAAATTTTTCAGACACTTAGGGAATTAGTGTGGAAATTTCTCTAAAAGCTAAAAATAAATCTACCATAGGACCTAGCCATACCACTCCTTGGCTTATGTCCAAAGGACAGGACATCCTACTTCACAGATACTTGCTCATCCATATTTATTGCTACTCTAGTCATAATATCCAGGAAATGGAAACAACCAAAATGTCCTTCAACCAAGGAATAGATAATGAAAATGTGGTATAACTACACTGTGGAATATTATTCAGCTGCAAAGAAAAATGAAATCACTGTTTGAGGTAAATGGGTGGAACTAGAAAAGATCATATTATGTGAGGCAATCCAGACACAGAACCTGAAACAATGCATGTTCTCATTGAAGACTCCCAGTTACAACTCTTCAGACGTGAGTACATATCCAGGAGTAACTAGAGAAACCCAGGAAGTAAAATGGAGGAAAGAAGAGTTGGGGAGCAAGAAAGAGCAGAATAGCAAGTTATGAGCAATATGATCCAGGATATGAGAAAAGTGAAGACTCTAATTAGGGAAGACAAAGATGGAGGGAGATGTATAAGAAGGAGACAGGAGGATAAGACAACAGTTAGGATGTCTGAAAAAAATTAAAAAATGGTACCATTTCCTATTTACCAAAATGAACTCTATGATTCACATAAGTCTATGTATAAATAGATACACAACTTAAATGACATTTTATCATCAGGTCTAACAATGCTCCTTATAATAGCCAAAGACCATCTAACAAAAATCCAACACTAAATATGATATGCCCTCTTTTGAATTGTTGGTTATAATTATCCAAAACAAACAAGCAAACAAAACATTAGGGACTATTGCTATTGTCCTTGGCTGGCCTCCAAAAGTAGAAGATAAGCCCCTATTGCTGAAAACACCAAACATTTCAGACACGGAGACAAGAGACTGCTGAGCTGAAACTGGTCTGAATGTCTCCTTCCTAAGTATTGGCTTTCTGATATCTGAGTCATAATGCAAGCCTCCAGGAAAGAGTAGCAAGCAATAGTCCTACCTATATATGGTGTCTATGAAATGACCAGCATAGCACAATAGCCATAAGGATGTAGTGGTGGCTCACATACCTTAGTGGTAACCAACAACTCTCTAATTAGATTTATGACCTGTTCAGAAAGTGAAAAATAAAATCTGGTACCAGAATTCTAGCCAAATACCCAGGGCTAGTGAAGTCATGGATCATGAATAAAAGCCTACGTTAAACCAGCATAATCCCTAACAACAATCTGTAAACATTTCTCCTTATACACACAGAGAAGTGTAGTCCTTATCCCTCATCAAAAAGGGGCACAACAGACAGCGACCACTACAAAACAAAACAAAACAAACCACGGTAATCAGTCAAAATGCAGAGCTATCATGTCATCCTAAGGGATACAGCTACAATACAACTCCTACACCTAATGCTCAGAATTCATTGCAGAAAAAGGAAGTGGAAAGATTTTTTTCTTTTTTATTGGATATTATATTGGAAAGATTCTAAGTGTGAGAGAATTGGGGGGGGGGGTATTGCTCTAAGATTCTGTCTTTTCACGATGTCAGTAACTGTACCCATAAAAATATCACCAACATGACTACCTAAATGTGAAGTGAACACAGAGACAAAAGTAGACATGCTAAATTGGATGTAGAAAAAGACCATGATGCCTTAACCCTACACAATGATTGCTGGCATCTAAGGAATGCTGAGAAAGGGAGAAATAGTCTTCTCCAGGGAAGCACACCAACTGATTATTCCATACAGAATAGTCAGCTCTGAAAACATATGTATTTATTATACAGATGGAGAAAAAGATTATATTTAAGAGTAGAACAACAGTAAAAAGGGCATGAATTTGAAAGAGAACATGAATGGGTATACATGGGAGACTTTGCAGAGAGAAAAGGGAAGAGGAGATTCATGAATTAAATTAAAATATCAAAACCTGAAAGAAAGCTTTTTTAAACAAATGATCTTGAGGTCAATAACAAAAAATGAGAAAAAGAAGTAAGAATTAAATGGCTTCCACCCATATTAAGAACCTGTCCTACAAATTTAGGAAGAATCCTGAAAGTCCATAACACATAGGTATATCAAGAGTCTGCTATCTAAAACATTTAAAACCAGATTTATGTTTATTTTATGTGTATGTGTTTTGCCCACATACATGGATGAATGTGTACCATGTGCATGCATGTAATGTTCTCAGAAGCCAAAAGTTGGCACTGCATTCCCTGAAAGTGGAGTCGCAGATATTTGAGCCACTATATGGGTGCTAAAACTGACCCCAAGCCCTCCACTCTAGAAGCAAGTGCCTTTAACCACTGAGCCATTTATCCAGCCCCAAAACACCTTTTGTCATACTGGAGATGAACCTCACGATTATATGTATTTTATTAACAACAATATCAAACTCCAGGCTCACTATTGAAATAAATTGTTTAGCCTGAATTTCAAGCTCAGTTGTTGAAATATCAAATGGACCCACACATACTTCTACAATCATTTTTTTAAAGTAATGGCAGCTTTGAACATGAATATCCCCGTGATCTTAGAAAGCGCTTTTTGTTTGTTTTGTTTTTCGAGACAGGGTTTCTCTGTGTAACAGCCTGGTTGTCCTGGACTCGTTTTCTAAACTAGGTTGGCCTCAAACTCGCAGAAATCCTCTTGCCTCTGCCTCCAGAGTACTGGGATTAAAGGCGTGCGCTACTACACCTGGCCTACAATCTTTATTACCTAAATTAATTACATTCACATTCTGTAACAGTCTACCTGAAAGTAGCAACTTAAAAGAGAGTCTTATTGAGTGTATGGTTTAGTGGGCAGATTTTTATGATGGGAAATACACAGTAGTGTTCATTCATGATGATTGAAGTGTATAGCCAAGATTTTATATCTCAACGGTGGATGAAAAGCATAGCACTGAAGCCAGAAATATAAGAAGCTATCTCCCTCAAGCTTGCTCTGCCAGTAACACCCTTTGACCAAAAGCAATATTTCATTCTGAAAGCCAAGTATTTAAAACAAACTTATTGGGGACATTTTATATCCCAACCACAGCATTAACCCACTGTCTCAGTCACATTCTTAATCACTGTGACAAACTATCTGGCAGAAATAACTTAACGGAGGAGGTTTATTTGTGCACAGTTTTAGAGCTTTAATATTAGAAAGCCATGACAGAGTTCCTCTAAGACAGCAAACCAGAAAGCAAAAGGTTGAACCAGAAAAAGAACCAGAATATAATCCTCAAAGTCTTGTCCCTAGTGATGTTTATCTCCTAGCTAGGTCTTAATTCTCAAAGGTTTTATAACCTCCCAAAACAATACTACCATCTAGGGAGACATTTCAGACCCAAACTGTAAGGGCATATTTCAATATATATCTGGCATCACATATCATAGACTAAATATCTATAATATCACTATTCCATCTCATCAGCACACCAAATACATGAGTATCAGTAAAGGATTTTATTTACTAATACATGTGTTTTCATTTGTAGAAGAGGTAAGCATTCTTGATGTGGAAGTTTGGAATAAAACTATTTTGTAATTTGCCTATTGAAATTCTCAATAACCAAATAAGGTATAAATGTATATGTATTATTAGGAGACTGTGATTTTAAAACATAATTATAATTTATGTTGATTGTTAAAGCTATTCCTATTACATACAAAACAATAATTAAATATTTCTAAATGGTAAAATAAATATGAATGCAGATTAATAATTAATATAAATATTAAGAGAGTCCATTAATGAGATAGTTTTAGGAAGAATATTGTGCATGTGGAACCACAAAATAAGGCAAATAAACATTTGCTTGTAACAAGACAAAAGTGTTTGATTATTGTATAATAAAGCAAGTAAGTATTTAATTATAGTATAATAATTATTAAATCAGAATAATAACTAAATTATATCATAATTTTAATTTTTATTACATTGGTAAATTGTTAAACTAGTTAAATACTATTTGACTTAAAGTTATTTAATCGTGCCTAACCTAAGACAAAGCCATAACTTACATATTATATTCGTTTTTTGAGGAAATTTAAAACTGAATGTCAGTTTGTCATCTCTAATTTCATGAGGAGGAAAGAATCTTCAAAATAACAGACAAAAACTTCTAAGACAAATCATCTTTGATCCAGATATAATAAAAACACTACACATGAATAAGGTATTTGGGAAAATGGGTCACCTTATAACTATCTTTCTCTTCCACAAGCCTTAGTTTAACCTTATCATCTCTTTAGTTCTATTAATATATAGTAGAATGGCCTCAGGCATTATCTACCAATAAAAAGCCCTACAAACTATTATTTTTGGACTATAAGGTCAAACGTTTTACTTTGTGGCTATATAAATAAAACAAATAAAATTGTAATAACAGGGCAGGGATTGCACATGGTCATTCCGTTGTAATTATATTGATTTTGGTTGGTCTTTGTATTGACTTTTTAATATTGTTTATTTTCAAATTAGTTTAGTGTGAAATGATAGCCTAGGAGGTATTGACGATGGTTGTCCTAAAGGAAAATATCTTTTTGCTCAAGATACCACTTATATTGGAACTGACTTGGAAGCTTGTGCCCTGCTAACTAGCTTTTATAGAGCCTGAAATTATCCTGCAGGCAGCTGAAAGAGAAAAGCCATGAATCCTGGTCTTTTGCAACTTTGGATTTTGCATGATGCAAAACCAACGTCCCAGGCAATATGTGCTTACTGGTATGATAGTGGCACAATTGTTGAGAGTATAAATGAGGCATTTTTTAATAGACCAGAAACCTGTTACAGAGGAGGGAGTTCATGCTAAGTACTGTGGAACTGAGCAAAGGCCCATGACTAGGAGTTCATGAGCACTAAGAGAACACCTACTAGTTTTGTTTGTGAAATGAACATGCTATCACATCCCAAATATTTCTTTATACTCATAGACTAAAGCCATCTTAATCGAAGATGCCTCTCATTTCAGCAAATAGGAGATAAGATAGAAACTCACAGATGGTCAAGGTGCTTAGGACAAGTGACAACTGAGTGATTAGCCTTAACAAAATATGCATATTATCTTAGTAACTGTTCTATTGCTGTGAAGAGACTTCATGACCAAATCAACTTTTATAAAAGAAGTACTCGAGGGCTTGCTTACAGTTTAGTTTTAGAGGTTTAGTCCAATGATTATCATAGTGGGGCGCATGGCAGCAGACAGGCATCCAGAATGCTGGAGAGTTCACATCTTATCCACAAGTAGGAGACAGAGAGAAGTAAGACTATGCCTAGCATAGACTGCTAAAATCCCAAAGCCTATCCCAATGACACAACTCCTCCAACTAGGTCACACCTTCTCCAACAAAGACATACATCCTAATCCTTCCAAAATATTTCCACCTTTACTCTTAAGTTAAAATTATTCCTTCATATTAAGTCTTCCCTTAAGCCAAACAAGTGTCATTGCATTAATATTCATCTTCTAAGGTACATAAATCAGTAGTATATAGTTGTATAACAACTATTACTACCTAATTCCTAAACATTTTCTTAACAAAAAACGGAAAGAAACTCAATTTCAATTAGGTTTTACTCTCTAATTTCTCCTACTCCTTGCCTCTGGAAACTATTAATCTCCTATGTACCTATACAAATTTGACTTTTCTGGATATTTGACATAAATATAATCATATAGAATGTGACTTTGTGTTTAGTTTATTTCACTTAGCATGTTTTCAAGGTTTTTCAAGTTTTATAACATATTAAACTTCATTCATTTTTATAGTTGAATAATATCTTACATATAAACAATATATTATTCATTAATCATATGAGGGACATCTAGTTTCTTGCTAATTTTGGGCAATAGTGAAGTGTGTATATTGTGCTGTGGGCTTTCATGAGGATGTGTTTTCATTGGTAAGAAATAGACACCTAGGAGTAGAATTGCTGAGTCATATATAAACCGTTCAACTTTTTGAAGAACTAGAAACAAATTATAAGCAATTTATAGTATCACATTTATATATAATTCATGTTAGGGTTCCAATTTATATCAGTCATTTCTATATACAGGGTTGCTGAGACTAAACAGGATTTCATCACCCCTCCTACAATATTTGCACTATTAGTGACAGTTTCCTTGGAGCAACCCCCACTAGATTCAGTGCCCTTTGGGCACACTCCTTCCTGATTGTAGCTTACTGTTCTCTCTCCCTAACAATCATCAACTGAGATTACACCATGTTTTAGATTCTGTCATGATTAAAAAGATAATGAAGCCATCTGGTTACTTGAGAATGTGTCAACATCCTCATTCATTCTTCAATGGTTCTTTAAAGCTTAGAAGAAAGAAAACATCGTTTCTTTTATGTTTTATGCCATAACAATATGGTAAGTATTATTATTTCCATGGTAGAAATAAGAAAACTAAACCTTGGGGATTTTAAGAAATGCTGATAACACGAATTTCCAACTGATAATAAAATCAAGTCCCAATATTTTATACCTTTGAATAATAACATTCAGTACACAGATTGACCTCTCACCTATAAAATTATCCATAAGGATGAAAGGTATTTCTCCAAATTATTTGATACCTCCAAATTTCTCCAAAAGCTTTGAAAAAATTGCCTTAGCTTGTCTATGAAGAAGCACTGTCAGATTTACCCACCTAACACCAAATTTCTTTAATTATTTGAAAGAATCATTTTAGATAGTACCTGGGGAAAAGCCTAAAATGTAATAAAAAACTATGATGGCCAACTAATAAATTCTATAGATCCTTCCATGAAACCTCACTTCTTAATTATCTGTTACAATATGGTATACAAGACAGTGCAGAGGCACCTCCATCTTTTATTCCTGCTGAGGCCATTTCCAGTTTAATTAAAATAAGAAAAAGACCCAAGGCCAGATGCCCCAGCTAACTACTTGTCTTGAATTTTTGTTAAAATGTCTGCTTGTGTAATCACTTTCTTCAGATAACCACTTACTGTAGTTTCTGTTAAATTTCACAGGCTGGAACAAAGAAGTAATTTCAGGCAGGAATCTAAATCTTAGGCTAGAAAAAAAAATAGGCTTCAGATATGAAAATGACTTTGGGCTAGGACAGGGAAATAAGCTCAGATACTTTGGTCATCCTGATAAGCCCTGAGAAACAGTGATCAAGTATTCAACAGTATTCAAGGAACTTTGTTTATTGCCTTGCTTGTTCTTTGACTATTTGTGTTTATTGTCTTGCTTGCTCCTTGACTATTTGCATCTATTATATTGCTAGTCCCTCAACCTAGAACTGACCTTAATATTTGCATGCAATTCAAATGGTATAAAAGCAAAAAGGAGAGGGGGTGGGCTAGGGGATTTCTAGGGAAGGAAAATGGGGAAAGGGGATGGCATCTGAAATGTAAATAAATAAAATATACAATAAAAAAAGAAAAAAATAAACTGCTTTCTTATTCAAACCTCCACTTTCAACTGTTTATCTTAGCTTCTGTTATACTACTTGACTGTGTAGACCTTCTGACTATAGCTGCCAGTTGCTGAGTGAAATACTAGGATGTGGTCTTTGCCTTTAAAAGCCCCTTGATCTAAATGCTTGGGGTTATAGTTAAGACCAGATTTGCTGGGTGTATTCTCTGTTAGAGACAATGTGTGGTGGGCTACCTGTAACAAATGTTTATAATGTATGCCTCTATACCCCAGTTGTGTGAAATCTCATAGGCCCCAGCTTAATATTCAAAATTTCATTAAATTTTAAATCATAAAACCCATTTTCTGTCTCTTTCTAATGATGACATTGGGTATTATAATTATTTTCTAACAAAAATCATTTACCAATGAAAATCTATTTAACCAAAATCCTTAATTAAATAAAATCATTTCTGCATATAAGTTTGAGATAATGAGATGAAACCAAATATCAGCTAATTTACTTTTTGGTGGTACAAGGGATCAAAGCTAGGACTTCATATATACAAAACATACATACTTTATCACTGACTGACATATCTAGACCCACTAACTTATACTTCAGTCATCTCTTAGGGATGCTTTTGACCTCCGTAGGCCCAACATCTTTTTTCTATCTCAAAAAATGAAACTAGTTTGTAAAATAGTATCTATGCATCTGCAAAAGTAAAGATGTCCAGTAGATTCTGCTCACTAGGAATGAAGGTAGACTTCAATTTTAGAACCTTTAAGAACATGAGTTCAAAATAAAATTTCAATTCAGCAATGCAAGCAAGACTTTTTAAAAAGAGAATTAGTGTCTCAAAAGGAGAAACCAAGTCTTAATTTCCTTTGTCTCCTCTGAATTCTAATGAGGTTTTAGGATAAAACAAACAAAAAACAAACAAAAAAACAACAAACCTTAACCAAAGCTTTCAAAAGATCTAGTTGGTTACTTTTATTTAAAACTCCTCCAAAGGCTGAAAACATGTATTTGTGAGTGTTCCATTTTACAGCTCTGTTTACATGTATCTCTTAGCAATTGCTTTGGTACTTTCTCCCTAGATCTAATCCTCTTTTCCCATTGACAGCCCATTGTTTTCTTTTCTACAGGCATACTTTCAGTAAGCTTCCATTTTTTTCTCTTCTTTTTTAATCAACCGTATGTATCCTACATTCATAAGTGAAGCTCTAGGACTGTGTCTTATCCCTTTAATGAAAGACTTTTGTTATTAAAAAGAACAGAAACAGCACTAGGTCTTGATGAAAATGAAGATCCTTTATGTTGATATTTATTAGATGCAATAATTTGAAGTGGAATGTTGGTGCACCCTCTCTGAAATTTGACCAGGCAAAAGCCACAGTTTGGAATGTCTTTACATTAATCAGCTTTCCCAGCAGCATAATGATGCTGGAAATTAGGAAAGTAATGTAAGATTCTTAGTTGGATTTAATAGGCTCCAGCACTTTGCTAACACACTACAGTGGATCAATTGAAGTTAATTATTATACAAGATTAAACCCCAAGTAACTACAGTACATCAAACCAACACAAAATACTCTAGGTCAGAAAGAAGAAAAAACAAACATGAATTCTGGAGGCAAGACTTTCGAAACAGTCCTTAGCTATGTTGCATATAAACATAATGGACTGATTGATGCAATATGAAGTCTAGCATTAAATTCTGAAAGTGAAATTTAAGCTTCACATTCTGTCTCTATTGGATACTTAACCTGGGAACCTAAAGTAATAGATGGGAATTTTCATAACATTTCCATTTATTTTTAGATAGTTGATTTGTCTTCTGTTTGTCTTGATTTACATTTTTATTCACCAGGGACTCAACCTTTTATGATCATTGACCATTCTAAAAAAAAAAAAATAAGTGTCTGAGGAGGCCACAGAAGCAAATAAATGAGATTTCACATTTATTCACTGCCGAGTCATTTCAAGAGAATATAGCTAAGCCTAGAGCAGGTGCTTAATAAATGACTGTTGATAATTTGAAAGTATATTTTCAATTCTTCAGTGAATGAACTGGTAAAGGAACATATTAGAAATGAGAAAAGTGTAACAAGGTACATGTATGTTAATCTGTATTTATTAAGAAATTCTGATGTATCTTTTGGCAGAATAGCATTTTCAAATGCAACTATTTTTTTCAGAGAAATTTTCTTTTCTTTTTTCCTTCCTTTCTTGAATAGTTAAATGATTCTATGCTGCTTTTGTTTTGGCAAGCAAAGCAGTAGGGAGCAGAAGGCTTCAGAGGCCTCACAAAGAGCCCACAGCCTAGACAACACTGGCAAGAAAACAAAAGATTACCTCTATTGTCTTCTCCTAGAAAAACAAAAAGGCGGGTGGGGTGTTCCCAAAATGACAGAACTAAGGGACTTAGAAGGGATACCATAAGACTACAAATGTTAAATGATCCCACAAACCACAAACGGGACAAGAAATGAAAGCCTCGGTGGCTCTTTTATTTCTAAGAAATAGAAAATTTGAGCTCCATTTTCAAATAAAACCCTTGAGAGACAACACATACCAGAGACAAATGACATCAGTGGTTAGTTTGAAAAAAACATAGAGAACATCACAGAAATTTACTAGGCCTCATCATGGTGTAAGATCAGCTAACTAATTCCCCAGAGTGTAATTTAAATAGCAAAATATAGCAACCTAAAGAAACCACAGGATTATACCAAGGAACATCTCCCTGGATGGTGTCTGTGGACTCTTGATATAGACAGTATTAGAAAAAGTCCAACCGCAGTTCAGAACAGACCACTCCAGACCACAGGGTTCCAAGGGGGAGGAGGTTTATTCAGGAGATAGGGCAAAGGTGGGGAGAAGAAGGTGGAAGGATAAGAGAGAAGTAGAGGCCGGCCATGACCTTCTGGAGAGAGAGGAAGGTGGGGGAGGGGGAGGCAAGAGGGTAAGAGAGAGAGAGAGTAAGAGAGTAAGAGTAAGAGTGTGAGGAGGGGGCAAGCAGCCCCTTTTATAGTGGACCAGGCCTACCTGGCAGTTGCCAGGTAACTGTGGGGAGGAGTATACCTGGCTGTTGCCAGGTAACTGTGGAGGTGGAGTTTAGACAGAATACTAACAGACAGGGTTGTGGACATCTCAGGAGATGTTTATATAGGTGGATGATAGTGCTATGCTTGTTGCTTGTAAGGCACACGCACCTGTACACACACACTATCATCACATAGTGGAATTAATTTCAGGAACACAATGACTTTTCATAATCTTTGTCCCAATAATTTATTGACAATAGACAAGTTAATACTAAATTTTATTGTGGGAGAATATGTAAGAATCTGTTGGCAAGTAGTCACCTCTACAGAAAAAAAAAATGATTGGCAACTGAAACAGGGTTGAAATGGAAACTTACTATATAAAATGCATTTGGTAGCTTTAAAAATTCATATTCATATTCTGTACAAATAACATATATTCAAGGTAATCACTGTTAAGTTTTAAGTCATATTATCTTTATTTGATTCATTCACTGTAGCCTTATTGGCCCATTACCTAAGAATATAGTAATATACAAGGAGGAAACCACCATGGTAACAATTCAGGAAAAAGTGGTCTAAGTGCAAAATTTTTCCCTCCAGAAATACCTATCCAGGTCTAATCTTGAAGAATCAGGATGACAAAGAAAGCAATATTCTTTTTACAGCTACCAAGGTAATTTTAATACATGGCCATGTTTAGGAACAATTTTTAAATGTATAGTTTGTTTAAGTAAAGTCTACAAAGAGTCTTAAATATATCTCTGGCTGACAAATATCCAAAGGATATTATGGTATTTGTTATTACAGTATATTGGATCACACTATGAAACCCGAGATTGTATTGTTTACAGAAAGACCTGCTTCTAGTCGTAGTGTGACTCAGCCTTAACACACACCTTAATACTTCTAGCTAGAATTAAGACACACCCTTAATACACACCTTTAATCCCAAACAATGAAGGTAAAGTTAGTATGTAGAAGGAAGCAGCCATGTTTGAAAGTGATGTCTAATTGAGTGGCAGACAAAGTAATGAGTCATAGAAGTATTTGACAGAATAGGATCTGCCCAACTCTCAGGAGAACAGAGAGGAAAGAGAGGTAACTGAAGACAGCAAGCAGCACAGAAAGAGTGGAAGGGGGCAGTTTTCATGGGACAGTTTTACAAAGACAGGTTGTTGAGAAAGAACAAGCCAGAAGAATGAGAAAGAGCCAAAAGATTAGAACAAATTGTCAAAGTTAGTATGAGGCCAAGCAGAACAATTTAGTAAGAAACTGAGGGAAGCCAGTTTGAATCAGTCAATGTGGAGAGGAGTTTGAGCCAGAACAGCTGAATTGAACCAGTCATCCAGAGCTCAGAAAGAGCTAGAACAGAGTTTAATCAGCACTAAGTTTTAGAAGCTGAAAACATTCTAGGCCTAGATTAGATTGTATGGAGGCTAGATACTTCCAGCACTAGGCATAAGTTAGCAGATGTAGGCAGTAAGCCTTGGAGACAACAATTACTATAGGAGAATAAAAGTTCCATTTCCAATTTATTGTCATTGCTCATAACATTTAGGAAGGAGTCAAGGACTTAATGAATGTTACACACCTAAAAACAATCTATCAAAATACCTGCACCACAATAGAAGATCTTAGCCAGGCTCCAGGTCTGTAAACCCAGCTATTTAAGAGTCTGAAGCAGAAAGACTACAAAATCAAAGACTGCCTGGGCTAATAGAGTAAGTTCAAAGGCCAATAGCAATTGAGTGAGACTGTTTCAAAGTAAAAAGGAAAAACAAAAGGAAAAAAACATGTTTCTAACATCAGAGAGAGCAAAACATGTTATTTGTAAGCAAGAAGAATTAGAGATCTAGCCTGCCTACTTGGCACAGACACACTGGTAAACTAACTACAGTCCCCTGAAAATGCATCCTCCATTTGGTGGTCCCTTTACCAGCTACTTCCCAAAGACGACAGTCTCTTTTTCTTTGATACTAGACAGATGTTATTTCCCCTCCCCACCAGGAACTATCTATCCTATCTACATGGCATAAAGACACAGCTAAGCAGCTAAGCTATTAACTTATCTACACAGCCCCATCCATTCTGGTAGCCTCATAGCTGCTTACCAGGGACCTAGACATTCTCCTCTCATCTCCTTTTTCTCCCCTACCAGTTCTCAGCATGCTTCTCAAAAGGGATTCTTTGAACACCACCCATAACCTGAAGACAAAGACTGCTCCTACCCTCTTCACAACACACCAGAACCCTGTCAGCTGACTGACAAAGACCCTTCCATTACCATATCTGGCCTTGGAAACCCAGAACTAGCTCTTCCCTGGACACTGGTAGGTAAAACTATGTGCTTGACTACGCTGCAGAAGTCACCAGAATGTGGCAGGCAAACAGAAGAGATGAGAAAGTGTTTGGATCCTTAAATATCAAACAAAAAGATGAAATTGGTTTCTCGATCCTACTATAAATTAGCCCCTTTCATGAGCATGATAAACACCTCTAACAAAAGAGGAAGATGACTTAAGGACATAAAGAAAGAATGAGCAAAAGAAAAAGAATTAAGCATCAAATTAACATCAGGTGTTCATACACACACACACCACATAAAAAAACAAATAACATATCCACACCAAAAAATTCTAACCCCATAGTAATCAGTCCACTTGAAAATGACTTAGAAGAACTCTCAGACAAATTATTCAAAAGAGTGATTTTTAACTATAGTCAACTCAAAGAAGACAAAGTGATGAGTGAAATGTGGAAGTCAATCTAAAGCATGAAATTAAAGTTTGAATTACTTAAAGAAAAATCAAGCTGAAACAATGCAAGATTTAAAAAAACTCAGTAATCCAATTAAAAGCTTCACCAATAAAGGGAATTATGCTGAAAAAAGATCCAGGGATGGAAGACAAAAATAGAGAAATTGGATCACTCAGTAAAGGTTAATGATTTAAAAGATATCTGAGTGGTACATGGGAGAGTTTTGACACACCATGAAAAAACTCAACTGCTAAATTTTGGGCATAGAAGTCTTAATGGGGAATGGAAAGGTCAGCATAAATCTAAGAAAAACTATTGGAAATTAATACCTACTTGGTGAAGGGTAGTCAACTTTCCTTAAGAGTGTATCTCCTGCAAAGCCAACAATGTTCCACTCATCCAAGAATACACAAGGCAGTGCGATCTAGATTTGATGAGTATTAAAAAAAAATCAAGAGACAAAGTTGGGAAGGTATGGAAGAGGGATGGATGTGAGAAGAGTAGGGGAGGTATGGATATGTTCACAAAAGTATCAAACTGTTAAGGAACTAATAAAAATCTTTTTTAAGCATTGGAGTAGCATTAGATTTCTCTTCTTTAATATAGTAAATTGGAATGTGTATATATTTTAGGTGGAAAACACTTAATCACATATTTATACATGAGCAAAACCAAACATATTTATAGACATGAGTTCAGAAAGTATACCATTATAGATACTCTATGCAAAAAAAATGATAATAACTACTCAAAAGAGTTTTTTTCAAATGAAAATCATTGGACACTAAACAACACAAGGCAAAGACAATGTGTGCATACAAAAGTAGTAAGCAGGGTTTCTAAGAAAAATTGTAATTAAAGCCAAAATTGTTAAGAAACTGAAAATAAACTATTATATAAATTCTAATAAAAGAGCTTTGGGGGTAGGGAGATAGCTCAGTGCGTACAGAGCTTTCTGTGAAAACATAGCCACCTAAGCTTGAACTATAAAAGCCAGTATAGCAGCACATGCCTGTAGCCCTCATGCCTATGGGAAGGAAGGAGATATAGTAAATTGGAGGACAATTCTATAGCCCTAGATAGTACTTCAGAGGTAATCTTACCAATATAAACAAAACAGTAAACTCTGGAATCACTAAGAAAATCTGTATCAAAAATTAATGTGAACAGTTAAGAAAGTAGTGCATCTGATGTTGACTTCTGGCCACTAAGACAATACCCACAGGCACACATAAATGCACACACATGCGTAAATCATACACACCCTAATATGTGTCTGAGATATCAATATATCTTATAAAGGAAAATATACTTATGTAATGAAAATGAAAACTTCATGACTATGAAGTATACAGTGATATATGTATAATATAGAAAGGAATTTAACTATATACACACTTTGGAAGAATCAAAATGAGATAGTATACTTACCACCTTAACTACTTATAATTTCCTTGGTTAAAACATATAAAACTTACTTTTGTAAAATATTAAGAAACAGAAACGGCTCGCCCCTCCTCCAGTCTGAGGCCTGCGGGTAAGTGCACCCAGGAACCCCCCCAGACACATTCTGGGGGATCCATAGAACCCATAGCCAGCGCTAGCACGCCGCCCCGTCCGCTGCTCGCCCCTCCTGCAGTCTGAGGCCTGCGAGTGAGTGCACCTAGGAGCCCCCCAGACACATTCTGGGGGATCCATAGAACCCATAGCCAGCGCTAGCACGCCCCGCCCGCCGCTCGCCCCTCCTCCAGTCTGAGGCCTGCGGGTAAGTGCACCCAGGAGCCCCCCAGACACATTCTGGGGGATCCATAGAACACATAGCCAGCGCTAGCACGCCCCTTCCCCTGCTCACCCCTTTTGCAGTCTGAGGCCTGCGGATAAGTGCACCCAGGAGTCCCCCAGACACATTCTGGGGGATCCATAGAACCCATAGCCAGCACTAGCACGCTCCTTCTGCTGCTCGCCCCCCCTCCGGTCTGAGGCCTGCAGGGTCTGAGTCCCAGACCAGACCTCTACCAGGTCTGCAGTTGTGTGGACCCCGGATTCCACCTGAGACATACTGGAAGGTCCGCTCAACCCAGAGCCACAGAGGAACAACTGAACTCAGAGTGTCAGACAACATACCCTGAGATATCCAAGAGGAGACACTGCACCCAGAACAGCAGACATCTAGCTGGACGGCTACCTTGGAGGCACCATATCCTGAGGCATCCTAGAGATACCACTGTAATCAGGGCAGCTGGAAAAAAACCACAAAGACATCTGGACTCCTAGAAGACCAAACAAAAGCGAGACAACTGGAAAGACAGGCTTCAATCAGAGACAGAAGTACAGGTAGCACTAGAATTAACCAGATGGCAAAAGGCAGGCGCAAGAACGTAAGCAACAGAAACCAAAGTTACATGGCATCATCAGAACCCAGTTCCCCCATCATAGCAAGCCCTGAACACCCCATCACACCAGAAAAGCAGGATTCAGAATTAAAATCACTTCTCATGATGATGATAGAGGACTTTAAGAAAGACATAAATAACACTCTCAAAGAACAGATAGAAACCCTTAGAGAGGAAACACAAAAATCCCTTAAGGAATTGCAAGAAAATGCAGCCAAACAGGAGAAGGAATTAAACAAAACCATGCAGGATCTAAAAACGGAAGTAGAAACAATAAAGAAATCACAAAGGGAGAACACACTGGAGATAGAAAACTTAAAAAAACGATCAGGAGTCACAGATACAAGTATTACCAACAGAATACAAGAGATGGAAGAGAGAATCTCATGTGCAGAAGATACCATGGAAAACATAGACACAACTGTCAAAGAAAATGCAAAATACAAAAAGCTACTAACCCAAAATATACAAGAAATCCAAGACACAATGAGAAGGCCAAACCTAAGGATAATAGGAATAGATGAGGGGGAAGACTCCCAACTTAAAGGACCAGTAAATATTCTCAACAAAATTATAGAGGAAAACTTCCCTAACCTAAAGAAAGAGATGTCCATAAATATACAAGAAGCCTACAGAACTCCAAATAGTTTAGACCAGAAAAGAAATACTTCCCGCCACATAATAGTCAAAACATCAAATGTACAAAACAAAGAAAAAATACTAAAAGCAGTAAGGGAAAAAGGCAAAGTAACATATAAAGGCAGACCTATAAGAATTACACCAGACTTCTCACCAGAGACCATAAAAGCCAGAAGATCCTGGACTGATATCATACAGACCCTAAAAGAACATAAATGTCAGCCCAGACTACTATACCCAGCAAAACTGTCAATCATTATTGATGGAGAAAACAAAATATTCCATGACAAATCCAAATTTACACAGTATCTCAACACAAACCCAGCACTTCAAAGGATAATTGGTGGAAAACTCCATCACAAGGAGGGAAACTACAACCTGGAAAAAGCAGGAAAGTAATCTTCCAAAAACCGTAAAAGAAGGTAGCTACACAAACATATCCCCACTGCCAATAACAAAAATAACAGGAAACAACACTCATTTTTCCTTAATATCTCTTAATATCAATGGACTCAATTCTCCAGTAAAAAGACATAGACTATCAGACTGGATACGTAAACAGGACCCAACATTTTGCTGCATTCAGGAAACGCACCTCTGTGGAAAGGACAGACACTACCTCAGAGTAAAAGGTTGGAAAACAATCTACCAAGCAAATGGTCCCAAGAAACAAGCTGGAGTAGCGATTCTAATATCAAATAAAATCAGTTTTCAACCAGAAGTAATCAAAAAAGATAAAGAAGGACACTTCATATTCATGAAAGGAAAAATGTACCAAGAGGAACTTGCAATTCTCAACATCTATGCCCCAAATGTAAGGGCACCCACATACATAAAAGACACTTTACTAAAACTTAAAGCATACATTGCACCCTACACAATAATAGTGGGAGATTTCAACACCCCACTCTCAGCTATGGACAGGTCATGGAAACAGAAACTAAATCGAGACACAATGAAACTAACAGAAGTTATGAACCAATTGGACTTAACTGACATCTATAGAACATTTCACCCTAAAACAAAAGAATACACCTTCTTCTCAGCACCTCATGGTACCTTCTCGAAAATAGACCATATAATTGGTCACAAAACAGGCCTCAACAGATACAAAAAGATTGAAATAATCCCCAGCACCTTATCAGACCACCATGGATTAAGACTTGTCTTTGACATGGACAAAAACATCAGAAAACCGACATACACTTGGCAACTGAACAATGCTCTACTCAATGACAACTTGGTCAAGGAAGAAATTAAGAAAGAAATTAAAGACTTTTTAGATTTAAATGAAAATGAGGACACATCATATCAAAACATGTGGACTCATTGAAAGCAGTACTAAGAGGAAAAATCATAGCTCTAAGTGCTCACAAAAAGAAAGTGGAAAGAGCATACATCAACAACTTGACAGCAAACCTGAAAGCATTAGAACAAAAAGAAGCTAGTATACCCAAGAGGAGTAGACGGCAGGAAATAATCAAACTCAGGGCTGAAATCAACCAAGTCGAAACAAAAAGAACTATACAAAATATCAACAAAACCAGGAGCTGGTTCTTTGAGAAAATCAACAAGATAGACAAACCCTTAGCCAGACTAACCAAAGGGCGCAGAGACAGCATTCAAATTAATAAAATCAGAACTGAAAAGGGAGACATAACAACAGAAACAGAGGAAATTAAAAAAATTATCAGATCCTACTACAAAGGCCTATACTCAACAAAATTGGAAAATCTGGAGGAAATGGACAATTTTCTAGATAGATACCAGGTACCAAAGTTAAACGAGGAGCAGATAAACCACCTAAACAGTCCCATAACGCCTAAAGAAATAGACACAGTCATTAAAAATCTTCCCACCAAAAAATGTCCGGGGCCAGATGGTTTCAGTGCAGAATTCTTTCAGACCTTCAAGGAAGACCTAATACCAATCCTCTTCAAGTTATTCCATCGAATAGAAACAGAAGGAACACTACCCAATTCATTCTATGAAGCTACCATTACACTCATACCTAAACCACAGAAAGACCCAACAAAGAAAGAGAACTACAGACCAATCTCTCTTATGAATATTGATGAAAAAATACTCAATAAAATTCTCGCAAACCGAATCCAACAACACATCAAAACAATTATCCATCAAGATCAAGTAGGCTTTATCCCAGGAATGCAGGGATGGTTCAATATTCGGAAATCCATCAATGTAATCCACTACATAAATAAACTCAGAGAGAAAAACCACATGGTCATATCACTAGATGCTGAGAAAGCATTTGACAAAATTCAACATCCCTTCATGTTAAAAGTCTTGGAAAGATCAGGAATACAAGGCCCATATCTAAACATAGTAAAAGCAATATACAGCAAGCCAGTAGCCAACATCAAACTAAATGGAGAGAAACTGGAAGCAATCCCACTAAGATCAGGGACTAGGCAAGGCTGCCCACTCTCACCTTACCTATTCAATATAGTACTGGAAGTCTTAGCTAGAGCAATTAGACAACAAAAGGAAGTCAAAGGGATACAAATAGGAAAGGAAGAAGTCAAAATTTCACTATTTGCGGATGACATGATAGTATACTTAAGTGAACCTAAAACTTCCACCAGAGAACTCCTAAACCTGATAAACAACTTTAGCAATGTGGCTGGATATAAAATCAACTCAAACAAATCAGTAGCCTTCCTCTACTCAAAGGATAAACAGGCAGAGAAAGAAATCAGGGAAATGACACCCTTCACAATAGCCACGAATAAAATAAATTATCTTGGAGTGAATCTAACAAAGCAAGTGAAAGATCTGTATGACAAGAACTTCAAGTCTCTCAAGAAAGAAATTGAAGAACATCTCAGAAGATGGAAAGATCTCCCATGCTCCTGGATTGGCAAGATTAATTTAGTAAAAATGGCTATCCTGCCAAAAGCAATCTACAGATTCAATGCAATACCTATCAAAATTCCAAATCAATTCTTCATAGAGATAGAAAAAGCAATTTACAAATTCATTTGGAATAACAAAAAACCTAGGATAGCGAGAACTATCTCAACAATAAAAGAACCTCTGGGGGAATCACCATTCCGGACCTCAAACTGTACTACAGAGCAGTAGTGATAAAACTGCTTGGTATTGGTACAGAGACAGAAAGGACGATCAATGGAACAGAATTGAAGACCCAGAAATGAACCCGCATACCTATGGTCACTTGATATTTGACAAGGGAGCTAAATTCATCCAGTGGAAAAAGGACAGCATTTTCAACAAGTGGTGCTGGCTCAACTGGAGGTCAACATGTAGAAGAATGCAAATTAATCCATTCTTATCCCCTTGCACAAAGCTCAACTCCAAGTGGATAAAGGACCTTCACATAAAGCCAGGTACACTGAAAATATTAGAAGAGAAGTTGGGGAAGACCCTCGAATACCTAGGCACAGGGGAAAAGTTCCTGAACAGAACACCAATGGCTTATGCTCTAAGATCAAGAATCGACAAATGGGACCTCATCAAATTGCAAAGCTTCTGTAAGGCAAAGGACACTGTCAACAAGACAAAATGGCAACCAACAGATTGGGAAAAGATCATTACCAATCCTACATCTGATAGGGGGCTAATATCTAATATTTACAAAGAACTCAAGAAATTAGACACCAAACAACAAAATAACCCCATTAAAAAATGGGGTACAGAGCTAAACAAAGAATTCTCAACTGAGGAAACTCAAATGGCCGAGAAGCACCTTAAGAAATGCTCAATATCCTTAGTCATCAGGGAAATGCAAATCAAAACAACACTGAGATACCACCTCACACCAGTCAGAATGGCTAAGATCAAAAACTCAGGTGATAGTAGATGCTGGCGAGGATGTGAAGAAAGAGGAACACTCCTGCATTGTTGGTGGGGTTGCAAGCTGGTACAACCACTTTGGAAGTCAGTCTGGCGGTTCCTCAGAAAATTGGACATAGCACTACCTGAGGACCCAGCTATACCACTTCTGGGTATATACCCAGAAAATGCCTCAACAAATAACAAAGACATATGCTCCACTATGTTCATAGCAGCCCTATTTATAATAGCCAGAAGCTGGAAAGAACCCAGATGCCCTTCAACAGAGGAATGGATACAAAAAATGTGGTACATTTACACAATGGAATATTACTCAGCTATTAAAGATAATGAATTCGAGAAATTCTTAGGTAAATGGATGGATCTAGAAAATATCATCCTGAGTGAGGTAACCCAATCACAAAAGAACACACATGGTATTTACTCACTGATAAGCAGAGATTAGCCCAAAAGTTTGAAACAACAAAGATTCAACTACCAGAAGACACGAAGCTCATGAAGAAGAAAGAACAAGTGAGGATGCCTAGGTCTTTCTTAGAAGGAGTAACTAAATAACCAAGGGAGCAAATATGGAGACACAGTGTGGGTCAGAATCATAAGGGGGGGTTGTAGGGAGACCATTGTGTCTGGGTATTCATTCCATAGGCAGTCACCAAAAATAGACGCTGATAGGGATGTCAGGATGGGAAAGCTGACAGCAGCCTGATAAGGCTGTCTCCTTAGAGGTCTCTCAGAGTCGGACATACCCAGAGACAGATACCCACAGCTATCCATTAATCTGATCAAAGTTCCCAATGGAGGAGTTAGAGAGTAAATTGAGGGAACCGTGAACCATACGGGCTGGTGGCCCTGTGAGGAGAGCAAGAATACCAACCAGCCAGAGCTCCCAGGGTCTAAACCACCAGCCCAGGTGCACATAGGGAGAGACACATGACTCCAGCTGTATATGTAGGGGAGGATGGCCCTGTTGGGCATAGGTGGGAGACAAGATCATTGGTACCCTGAAGGCTGAGCACTGAGGGGGGGGGAATCTGAGGGTGGGGAGGGAGGCTGGGGGTAGGTGGGTAACACCTTCATAGAGGCAGGAGGAGGGGGGATGGGATAAGGGGTTCCTGGGTGGTGGGGGAAATATGGTAAGGGGGATAAAATTTGAAATGTAAATATTATATCCAATAAAAGAGGGGAAAAATAGAAAAGCGGTTAGAACCAACATTCTTAATAAAATGTCAGCCCTCTTTAAAAAAAAAAAAAACTATCTTGATACTAAAATTTGTTTTGAGAATTGTATATTGCAGAATGATCAGCCTTGGTGTATCTACTCAACAAGCAAGCTGGGCAGACCTGCTCAAACCTCTGAGGTCCGTGAATTCCATCTGGAGGCAGCGAAGACACAGCATCAGAGGATTGTCAACTTGCTCTCCCCCCCCCCCCCACTCCTCTTCTAATATCTCAACGCCCATAATCAGCTTGAAGAAGCTAATGATGAGTCAGCGCCCCTATTCCCTGGGCATGGGGACTAAGGTGGTAAATGTTGGGCTGTCTCCCTAGGGAAAAGTAGTGGTTTTGTCGGAATAGAGAGGATTAGCTAGGGTTTATTGCATAGCCATAACCTATTAGTAGAAATCTGTATAATTAATATCAAGATGAAGATATAAATTCTTAAATGGCACCAATTTACTTTGTTTACAAATTTTAAGGTTTTCATTGGCATGAGCTTCTTAGTGATATAAGAGTGAGATGAATATTGTTACTCTCATAGGCATTGTACCAGTATAACACACTTAGGAAATACAAAGCTTAGACCCAGTCCTTCTTTAACTTTTTTAACTGATTTGAGATGGTCAGCCTGTGAGTTAAGGGACTATAGCAAATTCATGACTTGGAGTTTATTATAAGGGTGTTCTCTATGTTTTATTTAGAAATAGCTGAGTGGAGTTAACAGGCAACAGTCCAGATTACCTTACATGGATAGCTGGTTTTCAAAACATCAGAAATCCTTAGAATTGACATGACAAACATTTCAGTATTAATGTTCATTTTCATTAGAGACCTGTCTGCTCCGGACAGCTTCCTATGTTAAATTCTAAGAAGAAATTGAGCATCCTTGGAGTTACTCCAGTTGTGGTGAGACAGCCACTAGGCAAGAATTGCCACTTTCCTTCTACAGACAAATTACTGTCCAGAAAAGGACACACTTGCAGAATAGTCGACTGATTATATCTGCCTAGACAGAGTAATCAGCCCTTAATAATTCTGCAGCACTAAGGTCTGTCAGATGATCCTGGGCCAGAAGGCAGAAGAACAGATGCTCCAACGTTTTGAAGTAGAGCGAGTGTCCAGGTGTTCAGAGGTCTCTATAAATTGGCTAAGTTTTAGAAGCTATGCTTTGTGCTTCCCACAATTATAGTCAACTCAGTCATTCTGGATTTCTGATGGGTTTGAAAACTTATAGCTATTTACTTTGAGAGAAAAGATCTGAGTGTATGGTCATCAGCTGACATTCATCCTAAAGCCAAGGAAAAAGCCAGGTTCAGAACTAAGTGTTTTAGTTAGGATAGATGACAGAGGTGCTGGTTAGTCAACAAAAGGATGGACTGGGTATTAGGACTATCTTGTACCTCACTGGTACAAATAGGCATAATTATGCTCTAATTGTATTTTGAGAGAAAAGTTTCCTTTTAACAGGAAGGGTGATGTGTAGGAGGAGCTAAGGTGGGAGGAGTACTGAGAGGAAGAAAAGGAGTAAGAAGAGGAGAAGAAGAAGGAGAGGAGAAGCTAGGTGATGAAAGAGAGATAGAGGGGGGAGACAGGGAAGCAGATGTTCATGTATCTCCACCAGTCAAAGATAGTTGATATATCTAGGTTGGGTAGTGGGTTAAACCTCTGATTGAACAATACCAAACTTATAAAGCCTATGATTAACATTTCTTAAAAAAAATGTATAAATGCAAAATGAAAAGGGGGCATGGGATAGGGGTTTTTCTAAGGGGGGAAATGGGGAAAACGGGATGGTATCTGAAGTGTAAATGAAAGATCTAATAAAAAATAAAATTAAATTAAAAAAAAAAGAAACAGAAACATACTTATATTAACTGCAGTCACCATGAAGAGCAGTGGATTAGCAGAATTTATTTCTAAGTGACATTTTGTACTTGTTGATTAACATCTTATTACCAAATGCTCTTCCCAGCTTATAGTAACTATCATTTATTCACAAATTTGCTGAATTTGATGCTTGTAGTTTCTATACATGTATAAAACTGTATAAAACTGTGTAGCTTGTTTTCTGTGACCAGCTTACTTAAAATAATGATCTTCAGTTTCATCCACTTTAGTCCAAATTTGAGGATTTCAACTTGTTTTAATGGGTTGAGAGGTGATAGAGAAACCAAAGACTAGCTTCAGATCTTGAACGTCCAGTATCTATCTCCTAAAATCTGAGATTACATGTGTATGCTACCAGGATTGCCTCAAGATTTCAATCTATTTAAAAGCTGCATTCCATTGTCTAGATGATCCATATTTTCTTTATCCATTCACCCACTGATAGAAACTGAAGTTGTTTCCATTTCTTGGTTATTGTAAATAGGTATTCCATATGTGAGAGCATGCAGGTATCCTTTTCAAAATAAGCTCTAATCAAGAATACAAACAGAAATAAAATGAGGAAGGTGATGCAAGATATGAGAGAAATTCAACAAAAAGGTAGAAAGCTGAAGAAAAACCAATCTGAAGTGGTGGAAATTAAAAGCATACATCAAATAAAAAGTTCATACCAAAGGAAAAAAAAGTGTATAAGCTTAGAGACAAGGTAAAGAAGCTGAAACAAACAAAAGACAAAGATAAGATAATAAGATTATAATACAGATTCCCAGTACTAAGTGGAAAGTAGACACAAGCTCCATTCCTAACCCAGAAGCTATCTCTAATTGATAACCTCTTATAAAGGAAAAAAATAAATTTTCTCAAAATGATCCTCACTGGTTATACAAAACCTTGCTTAAGGGTACACTCCATGCCCAGTAATAGGTAACTAACACAAAATGAACTCAATTG